>NC_057797.1:117759683-117967181 GCF_018294505.1 Triticum aestivum | reverse complement strand
CCATGTTGCTCCACCGACGTACTTCTTCCTCCTATATATACCTACATACCCCCAAACTACCAGATACGGAGCCAAAAACCTAATTCCACCATTGCAACCTTCTGTACCCGTGAGATCCCATCTTGAGGCCTTTTCCGGAGCTCCACCGGAGAGGGCATTGATCACGGAGGGCTTCTACATCAACACCATAGCCTCTCCGATGATGTGTGAGTAGTTTACCTCAGACCTTCGGGTCCATAGTTATTAGCTAGATGGCTTCTTCTCTCTTTTTGGATCTCAATACAAAGTTCTTCACGATTCTCGTGGAGATCTATTCGATGTAATCTTTTTTTGCGGTGTGTTTGTTGAGACCGATGAATTGTGGGTTTATGATCAAGTTTATCTATGAACAACATTTGAATCTTCTCTGAATTCTTTTATGTATGATTGGTTATCTTTGCAAGTCTCTTCGAATTATCAGTTTGGTTTGGCCTACTAGATTGATCTTTCTTGCAATGGGAGAAGTGCTTAGCTTTGGGTTCAATCTTGCGGTGTCCATTCCCAGTGACAGTAGGGGCAACAAGGCACGTATTGTATTGTTGCCATCGAGGATAACACGATCGGTTTTATATCATATTGCATGAGTTTATCCCTCTACATCATGTCATCTTACTTAAAGCGTTACTCTGTTTCTTTGAACTTAATACTCTAGATGCATGCTGGATAGCGGTCGATGTGTGGAGTAATAGTAGTACATGCAGGAATGAGTCGGTCTACTTGTCCCCGACGTGATGCCTATATACATGATCATACCTAGATATTCTCATAACTATGCTCAATTATGTCAATTGCTCAACAGTAATTTGTTTATCCACCGTAATACTTATGCTCTCGAGAGAAGTCACTAGTGAAACCTATGGCCCCGGGGTCTATTTTCCATCATATTAATCTCCCGTCAACAAGCTATTTCTGGTGCCGTTTTTATTTCGCTTTATTTACTTTGCATATTTATCATAAAAATACCAAAAATATTATCTTATCATATCTGTCAGATCTCACTTTCGTGAGTGACCATGAAGGGATTGACAACACCTTTATTGCGTTGGTTGCGAGGATTTTATTTGTTTGTGTAGGTGCGAGGGACTCGTGCGTGGCCTCCTACTGGATTGATACCTTGGTTCTCAAAAACTGAGGGAAATACTTACGCTACTTTACTGCATCATCCTTTCCTCTTCAAGGGAAAACCAACGCAGTGCTCAAGAGGTAGCAAGAAGAATTTCTGGCGCTGTTGCCGGGGAGTCTATGCAAAAGTCAACATACCAAGTACCCACCACAAACCCTTATCTCCCGCATTACATTATTTGCCATTTGCCTCTCGTTTTCCTCTCCCCCACTTCACCCTTGCCGTTTTATTTGCCCTCTCTCTCCGTCCTCCTTCTCTTTCCCTATTTGCCTCTTTTTGCCCATTTCTTGTTTGCTTGTGTGTTGGATTGCTTGCCTGTCACCATGACTCAAGATAATACCAAATTGTGTGATTTTACTAATACCAACAACAATGATTTTATTAGCACTCCGATTGCTCCTCTTACCGATGTTGAATCTTGTGAAATTAATGCTGCTTTGCTGAATCTTGTCATGAAAGATCCGTTTTCCGGCCTTCCTAGTGAAGATGCCACTACCCATCTAAACAACTTTGTGGATTTGTTAAATTGAAGTTATTTCCTTTTTCTCTTAGAGATCGTGTTGAAGCTTGGTTTTCGTCTTTGCCTAAAAATAGTATTGATTCATGGAATGAGTGCAAAGATGCTTTCATCTCTAAGTATTTTCCTCCCGCTAAGATCATCTCTCTTAGAAATGATATTATGAATTTTAAGCAACTTGATCATGAACATGTTGCAGAATCTTGGGAGAGGATGAAATTAATGATACATAGTTGCCCTACACATGGTTTGAATCTTTGGATGATTATACAAAACTTTTATGCCGGATTGAATTTTGCTTCTAGAAATCTTTTAGATACGGCCGCGGGAGACACTTTTATGGGAATCACTTTAGGTGAAGCTACTAAACTCCTAGATAATATTATGGTTAATTATTCTCAATGGCACACTGAAAGATCTACTAATAAGAAAGTGCGTGCGATAGAAGAAATTAATGTTTTGAGTGGAAAGATGGATGAACTTATGAAATTATTTGCAAATAAAAGTGTTTCTTCTGATCCTAATGATATGCCTTTGTCTACTTTGATTGAGAATAATAATGAATCTATGGATGTGAATTTTGTTGGTAGGAATAATTTTGGTAACAACGCGTATAGAGGAAACTTTAATCCTATGCCGTATCCTAGTAATTCCTGTAATAATTATGGTAATTCCTACAACAATTCTTATGGAAATTTTAATAAGATGCCCACTGAATTTGAGACTAGTGTTAAGGAGTTTATGAATTCGCAAAATAATTTCAAAGCTTTGCTTGAAGAAAAATTGCTTAAAGTTGATGAATTGGCTAGGAACGTTGATAGAATTTCTCTTGATGTTGATTCTTTGAAACTTAGATCTATTAAACCTAAGCATGATATCAATGAGTCTCTCAAGGCCATGATAATTTCCATTGATGAGTGCAAATAAAGAACCGCTAGGAAGCGTGCTAAGAAAGATTGTTTTGTGAAAGTGTGTTCTTCTAGTTTCTATGAAAATAAAGATGAAGATCTAAAAGTTATTGATGTGTCCCCTATTAAATCTTTGTTTTGCCATATGAATCTTGATAATGATGGGACTGAATATGATCCACCTTTACCTAGAAGGCGTTCCAAAAATTCAGAGTTTTTAGATCTTGATGCAAAAATTGGTAAAAGTGGGATTGAAGAGATCAAAACTTTAAATATCAATGAACCCATTATTTTGGATTTCAAGGAATTTAATTATGATAATTTCTCTTTGATAGATTGTATTTCCTTGTTGCAATCCGTGCTAAATTCTCCACATGCTTATAGTCAAAATAAAGCCTTTACCAAACATATCATTGATGCTTTAATGCAATCTTATGAAGAAAAACTTGAGTTGGAAGTTTCTATCCCTAGAAAACTTTATGATGAGTGGGAACCTACTATTAAAATTAAAATTAAAGATCATGAATGCTATGCTTTGTGTGATTTGGGTGCTAGTGTTTCCACGATTCCAAGGACTTTGTGTGATTTGCTAGGTTTCCGTGATTTTGATGATTGCTCTTTAAACTTGCACCTTGCGGATTCCACCATTAAGAAACCTATGGGAAGAATTAATGATGTTTTTATTGTTGCAAATAGGAATTATGTGCCCGTAGATTTTATTGTTCTTGATATAGATTGCAATCCTTCATGTCCTATTATTCTTGGTAGACCTTTCCTTAGAACGATTGGTGCAATTATTGATATGAAGGTAGGGAATATTAGATTCCAATTTCCGTTGAGGAAAGGCATGGAACACTTCCCTAGAAATAAAATTAAATTACCATATGAATCTATTATGAGAGCCACTTATGGATTGCCTACCAAAGATGGCAATACCTAGATCTATCTTCGCTTTTATGCCTAGCTAGGGGCGTTAAACGATAGCGCTTGTTGGGAGGCAACCCAATTTTATTTTGATTCCTTGATTTTTGATCCTGTTTAGTAATAAATAATTTATCTAGACTATGTTTTGGTTGTGTTTTTTGTGTTTAATTAGTGTTTGTGCCAAGTAGAACCGTTGGGAAGACTTGGGGAAAGTCTTTTTTAATCTTGCTGTAAAAACAGAAACTTTAGCGCTCACAAGAATTGCTGCAATTTTTATTTGGAAAGTGATATTTAGTTAATTATTTTTGAATATTACTAATAGATAAATTACTCACGTCCAGCAATTTATTTTAGAATTTTTGGGGTTCCAGAACTTGTGTTAGCTACATATTAATACAGACTGTTCTGTTTTTGACAGATTCTATTTTTTGTATGTTGTTTGCTTATTTTGATGAATCTATGGCTAGTAAAAGAGTTTATAAACCATAGAGAAGTTGGAATAGAGTAGGTTTAACACCAATATAAATAAATAATTAGTTCATTACATTAACCTGAAGTGGTGTTTTGTTTTCTTTCGCTAACGGAGCTCACGAGATTTTCTGTTAAGTTTTGTGTTGTGAAGTTTTCAAGTTTTGGGTAAAAGATTTGATGGATTATGGAACAAGGAGTGGCAAGAGACTAAGCTTGTGGATTCCCATGGCACCCCAAGATAATCTAAGGACACCTAAAAGCCAAATCTTGGGGATGCCCCGGAAGGCATCCCCTCTTTCGTCTACTTCCATCGGTAACTTTAGTTGGAGCTATATTTTTATTCACCATATGATATGTGTTTTGCTTGGAGCGTCTTGTATTATTTGAGTCTTTATTTTTTAGTTTACCACAATCAACTTTTCTGTACACACCTTTTGAGAGAAACGCACATGATTCGGAATTTATTAGAATACTCTATGCGCTTCACTTATATCTTTTGAGCTATATAGTTTTTGCTCTAGTGCTTCACTTATATCTTTTAGAGCACGGTAGTGGATTTGTTTTATAGAAACTATTATTCTCTCATGCTTCACTTATATTATTTTGAGAGTCCTAAATAGCATGGTAGTTTTCTTAAATTGGGAAATTAATCCTAATATGCTAAGTATTCGAGACTAGTAAAAAACTTTCTTATGAGTGTGCTGAATACTAAGAGAAGTTTGATGATTGATGATTGTTTTGAGATATGGAGGTAGTGATATTAAAGTTGTGCTAGTTGATTAGTTGTGAAATTGAGAAATACTTGTGTTGAAGTTTGCAATTCCGGTAGCATGCACGTATGGTAAACGTTATGTAACAAATTTGAAACATGAGGTGTTCTTTGATTGTCTTCCTTATGAGTGGTGGTCGGGGATGAGCGATGGTCTTTTCCTACCAATCTATCCCCCTAGGAGCAAGCATGTAGTGCTTGGTTTCTGATGACTTGTAGATTTTTGCAATAAGTATATGATTTCTTTATGACTAATGTTGAGTCCATGGATTATATGCACTCTTACCCTTCCATCATTGCTAGCCTCTTCGATACCGTGCATTGCCCTTTCTCACATTGAGAGTTGGTGCAAACTTTGCCGGTGCATCCAAACCCCGTGATATGATACACTCTTTCACACATAAACCTCCTTATATCTTCCTCAAAACAGCCACCATATCTACCTATTATGGCATTTCCATAGCCATTCCGAGATATATTGCCATGCAACTTTCCACTGTTCTGTTTATCATGACATGTTCATCATTGTCGTATTGCTTTGCATAATCATGTAGTTGACATCGTATTTTTGGCAAAGCCACCGTTCATAATTTTTCATACATACCACTCTTGATTCATTGCTATCCCGGTATACCGCCAGAGGCATTCATATAGAGTCATACTTTGTTCTAGTATCGAGTTGTAATCATTGAGTTGTAAATAAATAGAAGTGTGATGATCATCATTCATAGAGTATTGTCCCCCTCCCCAAAAAAAGAAATGCCCAAGAAAAGGAAGGCCCAAAAAAAGAAAATAAAAAGGGACAATGCTACTATCCTTTTTTCCCACACTTGTACTTCAAAGTAGCACCATGATTTTCATGATAGAGAGTCTCTTGTTTTGTCACTTTCATATACTAGTGGAAATTTTTCATTATAGAACTTGGCTTGTATATTCCAACAATGGGCGTCCTCAAATACCCTAGGTCTTCGTGAGCAAGCAAGTTGGATGCACACCCACTAAGTTTCTTTTGTTGAGCTTTCATGCATTTATAGCTCTAGTGCATCCGTTGCATGGCAATCCCTACTCCTTACATTAACATCAATCGATGGGCATCTCCATAGCCTGTTGATTAGCCGCGTTGATTTGAGACTTTCTCCTTTTTTGTCTTCTCCACATAACCCCCATCATTATATTCTATTCCACCCATAATGCTATATCCATGGCTCATGCTCATGTATTGCGTGAAGGTTGAAAAAGTTTGAGATTACTAAAGTATGAAACAATTTCTTGGCTTGTCATCGGGGTTGTGCATGATGAGAGCATTCTTGTGTGACGAAAATGGAGCATGACTAAACTATATGATTTTGTAGGGATGAACTTTCTTTGGCCATGTTATTTCGAGAAGACATAATTGTTTAGTTAGTATGCTTGAAGTATTATTGCTTTTATGTCAATATTAATCTTTTATCTTGAATCTCTCGGATCTGAATATTCATACCACAATTAAGAGGGTTACATTAAAGAAATTATACCAAGTAGCATTCCGCATCAAAAATTCTGTTTTTATCATTTACCTACTCGAGGACGAGCAGGAATTAAGCTTGGGGATGCTTGATACGTCTCCAACATATCTATAATTTTTGATTGCTTCATGCTATATTGTATTCTGTTTTGGATGATTAATGGGCTTTGTTATACACTTTTATATTATTTTTGGGACTAACCTATTAACCGGAGGCCCAGCCCAGAATTGCTGTTTTTGCCTATTTCAGATTTTCGCAGAAAAAGAATATCAAACAGAGTCCAAACGGAATGAAACCTTCGGGAACGTGATTTTCGGAACGAACGTGATCCAGAGGACTTGGACCGTACGTCAAGAAATCAACCAGGAAGGCACGAGGTAGGGGGCGCGCCTACCCCCTAGGCACGCCCTCCACCCACGTGGGGCCCATGTTGCTCTACCGACGTACTTCTTCCTCCTATATATACCAACGTACCCCCAAACTACCAGATAAGGAGCCAAAAACCTAATTCCACCGCCGCAACCTTCTATACCCGTGAGATCCCATCTTGAGGCCTTTTTCGGAGCTCTGTCGGAGGGGGCACCGATCATGGAGGGCTTCTACATCAACACCATAGCCTCTCCGATGATGTGTGAGTAGTTTACCTCAGACCTTCGGGTCCATAGTTATTAGCTAGATGGCCTCTTCTCTCGTTTTGGATCTCAATACAAAGTTCTCCACGATTCTCGTGGAGATCTATTTGATGTAATCTTCTTTTGCGGTGTGTTTGTTGAGACCAATGAATTGTGGGTTTATGATCAAGTTTATCTATTAACAATATTTGAATCTTCTCTGAATTCTTTTATGTATGATTGGTTATCTTTGCAAGTCTCTTCGAATTATCAGTTTGGTTTGGCCTACTAGATTGATATTTCTTGCAATGGGAGAAGTGCTTAGCTTTGGGTTCAATCTTGCGGTGTCCTTTCCCAGTGACAGTAGGGGCAGCAAGGCACGTATTGTATTGTTGCCATCGAGGAAAACAAGATGGGGTTTATATCATATTGCATGAGTTTATCCCTCTACATCATGTCATCTTACTTAAAGCGTTACTCTGTTCCTTTGAACTTAATACTCTAGATGCATGCTGGATAGCGATCGATGTGTGGAGTAATAGTAGTAGATGCAGGCAGGAGTCGGTCTACTTGTCTCGGACATGATGCCTATATACATGATCATACCTAGATATTCTCATAGCTATGCTCAACTCTGTCAATTGCTCAATTGTAATTTGTTTACCCACCGTAATACTTATGCTCTCAAGAGAACCCACTAGTGAAACCTATGGCCCCGGGTCTATTTTCCATCATATTAATCTCCCGTCAACAAGCTATTTCTAGTGCCATTTTTATTTCACTTATTTACTTTGCATCTTTATCATAAAAATACCAAAAATATTATCTTATCATATCTATCACATCTCACTTTCGTAAGTGACCGTGAAGGGATTGACAACCCCTTTATTGCGTTGATTGCGAGGGACTCGTGCGTGGCCTCCTACTAGATTGATACCTTGGTTCTCAAAAACTGAGGGAAATACTTACGCTGCTTTACTGCATCACCCTTTCCTCTTCAAGGGAAAACCAACGCAGTGCTCAAGAGGTAGCAGTGCTCCTCTGACCTCAACTCCAACTATATATATTCGTGTTCAGGGAGAAAAAAATAAGAGAGAATGATTCATCGCGTTTTATGATATGGAGCCACCGCCAAGCCTTAATCTCTCTCGGGAGGGCTGATCTGGAGTCTGTTCGGGGCTCCGGAGAGGTCGCCATCGTCATCATCAACCTTCCTCCATCACCAATTTCATGATGCACACCGCCGTGCGTGAGTAATTCCATCGTAGGCTTGCTGGACGGTGATGGGTTGGATGATATTTATCATGTAATCGAGTTAGTTTTGTTAGGGTTTGATCCCTAGTATCCATTATGTTCTGAGATTGATGTTGCTATGACTTTGCTATGCTTAATGCTTGTCACTAGGGCCCGAGTGCCATGATTTCAGATCTGAACCTATTATGTTTTCATGAATATATGTGAGTTCTTGATCCTATCTTGCAAGTCTATAGTCACCTATTATCTGTTATGATCCGTTAACCCCAAAGTGACAATAATCGGGATACTTACCGGTGATGACCGTAGTTTGATTAGTTCATGTATTCACTAAGTGTTAATGCTTTGGTCCAGTACTCTATTAAAAGGAGGCCTTAATATCCCTTAGTTTCCAATAGGACCCCGCTGCCACGGGAGGGTAGGACAAAAGATGTCATGCAAGTTCTTTTCCATAAGCATGTATGACTATATTCGGAATACATGCCTACATTACATTGATGAACTGGAGCTAGTTCTGTGTCACCCTATGTTGTAACTATTGCATGAGGAATGACATCCGACATAATTATCCATCACTAATCCGTTGCCTACGAGCTTTTCACATATTGTTCTTCGCTTATTTACTTTCCCGTTGCTACTATTACAATCACTATAAAACCAAAACTATTACTTTTGCTACCGTTACCGCTATTATCATATTACCTTGCTACTAAATACTTTGCTACAGATATTAAGTTTCCAGGTGTGGTTGAATTGACAACTCAACTGCTAATACTTGAGAATATTCTTTGGCTCCCCTTGTGTCGAATCAATAAATTTGGGTTGAATACTCTACCCTCGAAAACTGCTGCGATCCCCTATACTTGTGGGTTATCAAGACTATTTTCTGGTGCCGTTGCCGGGGAGCATAGTTCTATTCTTTGAGTCACTTGGGATTTATATCTGCTGATCATTATTAAGAACTTTAAAGATCAAAGAACCAAAAAAATTCCCTCAACTACGAGGGGAGGTAAGGAACTGCCATCTAGCTCTGCACTTGATTCACCTTCTGTTTTGAGTAAACTTGCGACACATACTTCTGCTATTCATTCTGATATGTCGCATGTTATTGATGATGTCACTTCTGCTTTGCATGATACTTATGATGAAACTACTTCTATGCTTGATAATACTGTGCCACTGGGTGAATTTCTTGATGAACAACTTGCTAGGGTTAGAGAGAATGAAATTATTGAAACTGATAATATTTATGAAAGTGATGATGAAGATTCTCCCCCTAGATATGAATTGCCTGTTGTGCCTGAGGGCTATGTTATGGATGAAGAAACTGTTAGGGACTTTCTTGCTTGCAATGATAGATATGAACTTAAGAAATTATTAGCTAAGCTTAAAGAAAAGTCTTTGAATGCTAGAATGAAACGTGGCCCTGCTTTTGCTACTTCACATATCTTTATTACTGATAAGGATTATGATTTCTCAGTCGATCCTGAGTTAATTACTTTGGTTGAATCTGATCCTTTTTATGGCTATGAATCTGAAACTGTTGTGGCACATCTTACTAAATTAAATGATATAGCCACCCTATTCACTAATGATGAGAAAACTCACTATTACTTTATCCTTAAGTTGTTTTCGTTCTCATTAAAGGGTGATGCTAAAACATGGTTTAATTCTCTTGATCCTGCTTGTGTGCATAGTCCCCAGGATATGATTTATTACTTCTCTACTAAATATTTCCCAGCTCATAAGAAATAAGCTGCCTTAAGGGAAATATATAGTTTTGTGCAAATTGAAGAAGAGAGTCTCCCACAAGCTTGTGGGAGGCTTCTCCAATTAATTAATGCTTTACTTGATCATCCTCTCAAGAAAAATGAAATACTTGATATCTTTTATAATGGACTAACCGATGCTTCTAGAGACCACCTGGATAATTGTGCTGGTTGTGTTTTCAGGGAAAGAACTGTTGATCAAGCTGAATTGCTATTGAATAATATGTTGAGTAATGAAAATGATTGGACACTTCCTGAACCAACTCCTAAGCCAACTCCGAAGAAAAGGGGTATTCTATTTCTCAGTCCTGAAGATATGCAAGAGGCAAAGAAATCTTTGAAAGAAAAATGTATTAAAGCCGAGGATGTTAAGAATTTACCACCTATTGAAGAAATACATGGTCTTGATAACCCTACACAGGTAGTAAAGGTAAATTCTCTCTATAGATTTGATGAAGGTGATATCCCTTGTTATAATTCTGCTAGCCAATGCTTAGATGAGTTTGATAATTTTATTGTTAAACAAGAAAACTTCAATGCTTATGTTGGTAGACAATTGAAACGTAATGCTTATATGATTGAACACTTGAGTGATTATATGTCTAGAGTTAAAGGTGAGCTTAAACTTATTAGTAAACATGCTTCTATGGTTACCACTCAAGTAGAACAAGTACTTAAAGCTCAGAATGATTTGCTCAATGAATTAAATAATAAGAAAAATTATAATGATGTTAGAGTTATGACTAGAGGGGGTAAAATGACTCAGGAACCTTTGTATCCTGAGGGCCATCCCAAGAGAATTGAGCAAGATTCTCAAAGAACTAATGTTGATGCACCTAGTTCTTCTAAGAAGAAGAAAAAGAAAAATGATAGAACTTTGCATGCGTCTAGTGAACCTATTGTTGACACACCTGAGAATCCCAATCACTACAAAAAAATACACTTCCGTGATGTAAGGTGTTTGTCACAGTAGGTCGCTTTTTTTGTCATGCATGTACATCCATGACAAATTTATGACAGAATCAAGATAGTTATACATGTGCTGTCATAGAAGTGTTCCATGACATTACCAAAATTATCATCACGGAAGTGTCCACTTCCATGACGATAAATCGCGCATCACAGAAGTGCTTTCGTCAAGGGTGACCGACATGTGGCATCCACCGTAATGGAATGCCATTAAGCTATTGGGTCGGGTTTTGGATCCGATAACCCGTTAACATCCCCGACCAATGGGGATTTTCCACGTGTAAAATCATCATTGGCTAGAGGAAACACGTGTCGGCTCATCGTCGGGACAAATGTGATCCACTCACTGGACAGAATGTGCCTATGATACGTCGACACGTGGCACGGCACAACAAGTTTAAATGGGCCGGCCCCACTAAAGGCCCACAAGATTTTGCGGACCATAATGGGCCAGCCCAGCTAAAGGCCCACGAGATTTTGCGGACCATAATGGGCTAGCCCAACTAAAGGCCCACAAGATTTCGCGGGCCATAATGGGCCGGCCCAGGTAAAGGCCCACAAGATTTTCGTGTGCCATAATAGGCCGGCCCAAGTAAAGGCCCACAAAATTGTTGCGGATCATAATGGGCCGGCCCAGC
Source organism: Triticum aestivum (assembly GCF_018294505.1). Lineage (NCBI taxonomy): Eukaryota > Viridiplantae > Streptophyta > Magnoliopsida > Poales > Poaceae > Triticum > Triticum aestivum. Next base: position 117,955,684 of record NC_057797.1, on the reverse strand, counting down.
TAAAGGCCCACGAGATTTCGCCGACATTAATGGGCCGGCCCAGCTGTAGGCCCACAAGATTTTGAGGACCCTAGTAGGCCGACCCGTTAACTGGCTGCCATGTTTTGGGCCAAATGCCGGCCCATATTTGATCCGGTCTATTAATGGCCTGCCACGCTCCGGGCCTAATAGTGGCCCATATGAGATCTGGCCCGTTAAAAGCCTACCACGTTCTGGGCCAAATTACGGCCCAGATCAGGTCCGACCCTTCAAGAGGTTTTGGGCCTAATTATGGCCCATATCAGATTCGGCCGGTCAACTGGACACTATGCTTTTGGGCCCACTTGCTAAAGGCCCACTTAGTAATTCGGCCTGATATTAGTTTTGGCCTGTTAAGGGCCCGTTTAACATTTTGGCCCTATATTAATTTCAGCCTGTTAAAAGCCCGTCATATAGTTGTGCCTAACTACGGCCCGGTTTGCATCCGGCCTGCTCGCAGCCGATATCTGATTGGGCCAAACAAGGACCGAGATAATTTTTCGACCTGTTAAAAGCCCGTGATTTGATTCGCACAATCATGGGCCGGGGTTCATTTTGAGCTGCTGTCGGCCCGTGAGCTGATCGGCACGTTTCAGGCACAACCTACATCGTGATTGCATGACGGCCCGATTATGTACCGTAATTTTATGGTTTGGCCGATGTACTGCGAAGACAGGATATATATACAGTAAAATAACTACAACATCGTGAATAAGAAAAAACCTATACTATACAATAAAGAAATTACGGCATATTACATCTACTGGGCATCAAAGTTTGCCACTATGATAATAAAGCACAAGCAGACAGCAGATTACATACACTGGGCATCAAAGATCGCCACCAGTGCAAATAAACACGCCGACAAAATAATATACAAAACCGACAGCACTTCAATAGAGTTCAAGAAAGGTTAGCCCTGCTGGGGAGCTGCAGTTCAAGCAGCTGAGCAAGATGATGAGACTGCGCTTGTTCAACACTTATATCTTTCTCACTCTGAAAGATAAACAAGCAGACAGATGACAGGTTTTGCACATAAAAGTATCAGTGCTGACAATTCATCACATTTCTTACTGACGAATAAAGTGACATAGTTTAAATTTGCATTAACACAATATGGTATTGTTCAGGTCAAGACATGGTAGGAAATGACATTGTGAAGGAGTTGGCAGCTTCACGACACCACTGGATTACAGATCAAGAACTCATAAGTATCAATGGTTAGTGTGCTGTCAATTTATACCATTTCAAATTGGCAAATAAAGAGACGGTTTAAATAATAGTAGAATGATATGACATTGTTCATAGTTAAGACATTGCAGAATATGACATTGTGCTGTAGTGGGTAGGTTCACCACATCACTGGATTACAGATGAAGAACAGAAGCATACATGCAGTGCAAAAAAAGATCACTTGCTCTGTATAGTTTAATTTACATGGTATGAAGAAGGAAGTTGGTTGTACAACTGAAAACTTAAATTGAGAAAGGACGAACTTTTGTTTATGAACTACATATAATAAACTTTAAACAAGCACTTTGATGCAAACACCAAAAATAAACAGCTGTTGCAGTCATGCCTAACCAAATATACACAACAAAGTTTGAAGGCTTGAGATGGACAAACTTACATTATTGGTGAAGACAAGCTCTATAAAGGCCTTGTCCATGCTGATGGGGGGGGGAATTCAAGAAGTTTACCACAGAATCTTCTTCAAAAGCATTGCCTTTATTCTACATTTTGTTAAGAGTAAATATAGATGTGATAATATACAAAAAATGGAGAATATTTAAGATAAGATGAAGAGTGATGCTACATAACCAAGTAGCTATAAATGTAAGTGCAGCGATACAGGCAAAAGGTACAACCAAGAGCAATGCACAGCTAAACTTCTTCAGTACCAACCTTATGGTAAGAGTAAATATATATCTGATGTGTAGAAAATGGAGGGAAAAGGAAAATAAGTTGTAGAGTGATGGTACATGAACAACTACCCGTTATTATAAGTACACTGATAAAGGACAACATGTACTTACAAGAACAATGCAGAGCTAAAAAACATTGGCATTGGATATATTCTACACTAATGTAACCATTCATACAGATCAGATAATTTGGAGCGAACAATTGATAAGCAAGCTATCATGCATACTGCTGTCACATAATGAACCAGGTATGTATGCAAGTACAGTGATACAGGACAACAGGTACTAACAAGAGCAAAGCAGCGGTCAACATATTTGCATATCCTGTCGTTCTTGTCAAACCGGAATTCTTCTTCGAGCAGATTTCCTGCAAAAAAGATCTGTAAGGCACATGCGGAAAAGTAGAAGTTCAAATTGTCATGTGATTTCATAGACAATACCTCATCCTGGGAACGAGACCAGTGCATAACAAGGTTTTTCCATTCGGTGTCTTCTAAATTTAGCACAGGAGACTCCACCGGAAATTCGTTTATAGACTTGCCATCAAAGTGTGATTTCCTCAGGTAACACCGATACTGCTGCAATGCTTCCTTGAAAAGCACAAGCAAGCTTTGCTCGTCATGACTATCCAGATTGACCCTCGCCTAGTTACAACAATGTAATGCAAATCATTGATGTGTTCAATCAGCAGAAAACAGGAAAATAATAGCCATGAATAATAGCACTTACACGTAAGTTGGACAGGAAGATGTGAAAATGGTGTTTGTCTTCACAATAATCTTCCCATGATGGGAATATATGCACGTAGTCCCTAACAACATTGAAAGCATTCTCTTTTAAACTGGGAATAAATGGAATGGGGTTCCAATCTGCAGGAATTGGCCGTCTCTGCAGTTGGGATAGGTCTTCGACCGGTGGACTTGTTGTACTTCTTGCTGGAGTAGGATTTTTCCGTGGTACAGCTGGTGCTATGGCAAATGAAATCGGTATACCTTTTGCTGGAGTGCAAGTCCTATGTGGTGGGGCTAGTGATGTGGCCAGTGAAGTATGGGTACAGTCTATTGGAGTCGGTCCTACGTTTTGTGTCACTGGTTGTACAACCAATATAAGTGGGGTGCTGTCTGATTTCTCCGGCACCACCACGTTTTTCAAGGACTTTGCTGGTGCTCCTTCAGGTTCGACAATCACCCTCTTCCTTTTTGATGTCTAATTCACAAGAACAACATCTGAGTGGAAAAACATGGTATGATGACAGATGGAATATGTATTGATAATGGATGGGCATGACATCTCGACATATATGATGAGTAAACTAAGCAGATGGCGGTGCAACAAAGTAGAAGAAATGCAAGATAACATATGCAAGATACTCTCAATCAATAAAACATTGCCAAATTAGAACATGCACCTTTATGGGTGAACAGGACAGGCCATCTGCCTTTGACTCCTCGAGGTTAGAATAGTCATTAGGATGATATTCTGAACAAGAATCAACAGGTGGGGAGCGTATGAGTTTCATTGCATCCAGAATGGCACTCAATGCCTTGGTGCCAATTTTGGAAGTCATTGCAGTGTTTAGCTTCAAGAGTGGACTGCTGCTAGTGCGACACAAAGCAGCTACACAGATCATAGTGTAGATATAGCGGGAAAACCTTAAGCATCAGAGTAAAATCAGCAAAGTGGAACTTGCTGGAATATATGTGCTAGTATTGCCGGTACGGCTAGAAAGGCTTCGGATACCAGCTCTCTTCAAGTGAAGGTGCGGTACTATTAATATCAATGTAACTCTCAAAGGCGACATAGCTCCCCGCATTTCCTTGCTATTCTTATAGGATTCAAGTGGGCAGGCCACTTCAAATCCTATTTCTATGTTTACAAGATCCTATGAATCAAAGAGGCTCAAGGTGTCCATCACAACCGACCGTATAGACCTCTACACTGCAAATGTCCATGCTCATCTTCAGTACAAGGAACATACTGTACTACTATCATACTCCCTTCGTTCCAAAATATAAGTCTTGGTAGACATTTCCACTATGGATCACATACATATGTATCCAGGTACATTTTAGAGTGTAGATTCACTCATTTTGCTCCATATGTAGTCCATGGTGGAATCTATACAAAGACTTGTATTTAGGAACGGAGAGAGTACATATTAAAGAAGAATGGAAGAGGAACATGGTAAAGAAGAGCAAGAAGATTTTGGATAATAAAATGTTGGTTGCGCAGTGCCCACACATGATGAACCAGAGCGCATTAAGAATGCAACTCCTAGCTGTCTCTCGACCATTTCAGGCGGTTGGATGAAGATCCTACGTCTCCTAACCCTTCTTCTTCCTCGTCTCTGATTCTTCCCATACAGAACACCGCACGGGCCGCTGGCCGGACCATCGGCCCCCACCACCTGTGTTCCTCCGCCACCCCCACCTCCACCCCACCCCACCCAACCCCCACCCGCGTCGAGTTTTCTTCATTCGGCGAGGCCCCACAACTACCCAAGCCCCTTCGATCGCACCAGCGAACTCCGGCGAGCTCTGAAAAATCGACTGACCCAATTTTGAAATTTAGTCTACTGTGATTTAACTAGTGTGGAATATAAAAGGGGAAAACCATAAGCATTGCGAGTAAGGTGTTGAGCGTGCCATGGCGGATCTGAAGGTGCAAACCAGAAAAAGGAAACTTCGCAACCAAGACAAGAAATCAGAGTAAAGCAGTGGCGATCTATTTTCTTGCTGCGATAAATAAGTTGAGCAGATACGAAAGAGTACCTCCTCTGGTGCGGCACCGTGTACACATCTGCTGAGAATTTGACGGTGCTGCGGTACCGATGGCTGTCGGCAACGTGGAAGCAGATCTAGGAGGGTAGACGGTGGTGGCAGGGCGCGGTGGACGAGACGGTCGTAGGAGCGGCGCTGGCAAGGTGGACGATGGCGGGGATGAAGCGAGAGGACGGGATGCAAGGATCCCGGTCCGAAGCCGTGGATGAGAGAGGTCGATCTCTTGTAATGGACAGCGGCGTCGGGGTATAAGCTCTGGCATGGTGGAGGAGGACGGCGGTGGATGGGGTGGCGGACGGAGGAGGGTGGGGTGGAGAGGGTGTTTTGGCGCCCATAGAGTACGAATGGGGAAAAGGAAGGTAGAGAGGAAGGGGGGAACCATGTATTCAGGGTGCGCTTGTCTCAAATGCGAGGAAATTTACAAACTTAGCCCCCATTTCAAATTTCTACTACATCACAGCAACACTAGTCGGTTGGGGATAGGACGGTAATCTCGCATACACCGAATATTTGCCGACGAGAGTTTGTTTTTGGTGCCCACCGTGTATGAATATGAATCGGGGAGGGAGTCGATTTTGGCCGAGGACACACTATGTTTTGGCGCCCACCGTGTATGAATCCGGGTGAGAGGCGGTTACGTCACGTTTGGGTGAAATTACAAACCTACCCCTATAGAAACCTATAGAAATCTAGCATATAGGCTTTGCGTGGCAGGGATAGGCAGCAGTGATTTCCGTCTCGCAGATTTTGGTTTCGGGCGGTTACTGCGACTTTCCCCGCTTCGTTCAAATTTTGCAGAGTGCACGTTTACCGTGCCAACTCAATTCGAATCCCGTTTGTATTCTATTTTTTTTGGGCGGGATCCATTTTCAATTGAAATTACATTCTATATACATCATTTTATATATATACTTTCAAAAGCACAACACCATTTATACATAAATATGGTTTACAAATGGCATGATATCAGATTCATAAGGTTGTATCCATCAATTTGGATTTTCAAATATTTGAAACCACTTTATGTTGAAATCCAATGTATGCATTCCTCGCTAACTGTCTCCAATTAATGTGTGTTTCATGTGGGTTTTTTTACTTCTCAAACATGTATAATATGTTTCACACACACAACATATAGTGTAATCCCGTTTAGACATTAATTGCATATAAACCATGCATTGTTTGTAATTGAAGAATCTATGGATCACCAATATTGATAAACTATATAACATTACACGTGTGCCCAAATTCAAATGAATATGCATGTTTGATACACCAATTTGCGTTATGATATTATCGATGTCGTGATCTCCAGTTTAAATATTTGAATCCCCTTTAATCTAGATATTCGTCTCATATAGCTAGCACTCATGCTTATATAGGACTATCTCTCTGGACCTATACGCGTTCATCGTCTCTCAGGTATCTCTCGTGCTACCTGTATGTCGACAATGATCTTTTATCTTCGTAACACACTGACAGTACTCTCTCCCTCGACCTTCATCACTCTATCTCTCTCTAAGTATATCTCGCTCCCTGCTATGTGTCTCTAACTATGATTCTCCATGTGGAATCTCTTTCTCTCACACAAACACAAAACTTTGTCTCTCGGGGTCTCATTTCTCTCTACTATTCCCATGTGTGCCACTCGCACACCTCTCATACAGAGATGTCTTTCGCTCCTTAGATATGAGAACCTACGACTCTTCATCATCAATATCTCTTTCTCACACACAAACACAAACTCTGTCTCCCAGGGTCTCATATTTCTCCATTGTTCTCTTGTATGTCGCTCACACACACCCTCTCTCCCTAGAGATATCTTGGGTTCCCTCATATGTCTCTCTAGCTATCACTCTCGTTATGAAATATCTTTCTCTCTCGCAGACACAAAACTTCGTCTCTCTGGATCTCATTTCTATCTAATATCTGTTTGTATGTGACTCACACGCACCCCCTCTCTATCTCTCTCACACCCACACACATAACCCAGCCTTCTGATCCACTCGACTCCTATCTCTAACGCGCACTAGCTAGCATCTTTATCTTTCTATTTATCTGTTTCTCCATCAACCTTCTTTCTCGCCCTCACTCTTGATTCCTATCACACACACTACATATGTTTCTCTCTACATGCAGTCAAGTGCCCTCTCACACACATATATAACTTCACCCTTTGAACCACCCGACGGTCATCTCCAACACCCAAACTAGCGGATGTCCCTCTAGCTAGCATCTCCATATCTATATCTATCTATAGTTTCTCTGTCAACATTTCTTTCTCGCACGGAGTCTTGCTTCCTATCACCCACACTATATATGTCTGTCCATACATATGCATTTATAGGTTGGTCTCTTTTGCACAATCGTTGCGCCTCATTCCCTCTGCTCGCCATAGATGCATGCTCCAGCCCACGCCACTATCTCTTAAAGACAAAAACACATGCTCAATTTTCAGGACTTCTTCCATGCATTCTCACATGCATGCATATTGTCATACCGATCCGTCTCTCCCATGTCGTTGATCTTATGACTTATGTCTTCTTTCTTTTATCTCGATCATGCACGCGCACACACACACATCCCACATATACATGTATACCTATCACACATGCACGTTCAAGGTCTCTATGTCTCCATACATAGTTAATTACCCTCAATCCTAATGCCACATCGAATCATTCTCCTCTTTTGTGCACATAACTTCCGCCTAGATGGGTAAAACACACACTCATACTTAACAATCTCCTTCTAGCTATCCCCCGCCTCTCACTCTTCCCCTATATCCCCGAAACCAATAAGACCATCCCTTAGTTTAATTCCCGCCTACATGCACCATCGATATATAGTAGTCTTCCTCGGTGTCTCTCGAACAAACACGTTCTCTCGAAGTCGACTCCTCTCATGCATATAGGTCCTAATGCGTTTTTCGAGGCTAACTTTGACCAAACGTTAGAGCAATAATATATGACATGCAACTTACACAAAGCATACCTTCAATTTTGTATGTCAAAGGAGCTTCCAATAATATAATTTGCATGGTATACATCTCATGTGCTATTAATCTTGTCAATAGTCAAAGGCTGCCTTGAAAAACACATTAGGTCCTATATAGATGGAAGGAGGGAGTAGGTCCCATGCAAAAAATGAGAATAAAATTCAAACATTTGGGCATCGTGGCTTGGTCAATAACATTGAGAAACTTGGTTTTAAAATCATGAAACTTGGCATGGTGTCATGTCATGGTAAAAAAATTGGCCGAATAGGAACAAATTTTGGTATAATCTTCTTTCAAATCGGAGCTTCTCTCAAGAAGGCTCGTGGTTCTGGGAGGGAACGTGTCACCTTTGTGTGCATAATTCAAATTTGAACTACAAGCACATGTTCCAGTGCACCAAAGTTGGTCGAAAAATCACATGTGTGTCCTCGGGTAAATTTCTAGGTTCCATGCAAGAAATTGGAATGAAATTCAAAATTCTGGGCATCGTGGCTGGGTTGGAAACATTGAGAAACTTAGTTTTTTAATTCCTGTAAATCCAAAACGCGCATGAAAATAATGAAACTTGGTTTGGTGCCATGACATGGCACTAACATGCTGTGGTAAATTTGCAGTCCGATTTGCGAAGGCGCACACATTAACAATCAACAAAGTCATTTAGGAAGAAGTGCTGTCACGTTACAATCGGAAACACAAGTATTATTGAAACCGTGGGCGATCTACTTACTAGTACCATTTACGTGCCGCCACGCGTCCCCTTTTTTATTAGCTAGGAGGCGACATGCATGGTAGCTATTTGAGTACGAGAGGTGTGCGATCAGACCCCTGCGCATGCTTATCGGGAGGAGAGCCCTTTGACCTCCATCTGCCGTCCACCTCTCTCCCAAGGTCTCCATTAATGGCGCCCGAGCCTCTGTTTCATGGCGTGGCTATGTCTCACTCGACTGAGATTTAAGAGAGAAAAAAAGAAAATCTGAAAGCACAGATCTTGATGTAAGATTCGACGGACCTATATAGCATCTACTGCGACTTATAGCAAGACTGATGAATATATAAGGACGATTAAAAAAAATTGATCAAAGAAGGGCTTGCCCCTTCCGATTTTCATTACTGAAAACCACCACAATTCACAAGAAGTTCAGCACAACTCCAGCCTAACACGAAGGACTAAAAGCTACCAGATTGAAATCACAACATCCCAAGAGGCCAACAAAGGCCAAACATCCGCGCTAGAACCCAACATTTCACAACCGACGACACAATCCACATCCTAAACCGATTATTACATCAAAAGAAACCAGGAAAGTAGTCTCCGCGGCGAGCGAAAATGAGCTCTTTCATGTCCTCAAGACGCTGCTTGAGAACATCCACGAATTCCTCCACCAGCCTTTGGCGCTCGTTGCGGAGCATATCATTCTCGTCCATAAGTTTCTTCAACAAGGCACTAGTCTCCTCCTACAGGTCTGCACTTCGGACGATCTTCTCCCTCAGCAGGTCGCGCTTGGCCCAGAGCCTCTCATTGCCCTCCCTTAGTTGCCGGATGACGCCGGTAGCCTGTTCAAATGAGGCTATCATGTCATCCTGCAACCTCGCCGAGCAGGCGATCTAATCCGTCTGGCTATGGATGATCGCATGCATGCGCATGTAACAGTTGTCACGTGCCCGCGAGAAATTTTCCCAGGCCGCCGCGGCGCGGCGGGACATCTCTACTACATTCGTGGCGCGGCGAGACATCTCTGTTACTTCCGCGGCGCGGCCGGACCATTCTACTGCATCGACGGCGCGGCGGGACCTCCGGGCTGCTTCAGTGGCACGGCGGGACCTCTGTGCTGCTACTTCCGCGTGGCGGGACATGTCGGCTGCTCTCGCAGCGAGGCGGGACATCTCTCGTGCTTCCGCTTCCGTGCTCGCCTCTCCCTGGTGGCAATCTCTCGACCCAGAACTCACGCTGGCCATGGCAGACGCAAGGGAAGGATGCTGAATGACTTGTTTGTTTTTGTGGATGAGGAGTTGAGGAGGAATGTGCAGTCATCTTGGCATACTAGTATTTATAATCAAGTACTAATACGCTCCTAAGTGGGAAACCGTTTAGGTTGTGATCGGTGTGAACAGGTTTGCAATTCAATATAGCGTGGAGTAATTTGGAATGTGACAAGACGCAAGTTCAAAATTTATTGACGGTTCTAGTATCGAAGTGCGGCACTATTCCCAGATGGAGTACTTCTTTTTCTACTCCCTCCTTTCCGGTTTTATAGGGCTTATCTCAAAATTTTAGTTTTTCCATTTTATAAGGCTCAATTTGGTTGCCCCCAACACATGTTCAGATTCCAAGGTGCATTAAATCATTGCATGCAAGTATTAAGAAAAAATTGACCAATGCATGTACTTTATGCATGCATGCATTGCAATTAATGCATTATACCTATCTCTCGGGACTTCTCGCACGCACCATCGTGCCACCCACAAAAACTTGTACTCTGAGTTTAGTAGTATGTTATACAGGAAGAGAAGAGGTGCACGCACGCACTCGTTCTCTCACACACGCATCTATTTTTTCTCAAAAAGGAGGATTGAGGGAGTCCTGGATTAGGGGGTGTCCAGATAGCCGGACTATACCTTCGACCGGACTCCTGGACTATGAAGATACAAGATTGAAGACTTCGTCCCGTGTCCGGAAGGGACTTTCCTTGGCGTGGAAGGCAAGCTTGGCGATACGGATATGTAGATCTCCTACCATTGTAACCGACTATGTGTAACCCTAGCCCTCTCCGGTGTCAATATAAACCAGAGGGTTTTAGTCCGTAGGACAGAACAATCATACCATAGGCTAGCTTCTAGGGTTTAGCCTCCTTGATCTCGTGGTAGATCTACTCTTGTACTACCCATATCATCAATATTAATCAAGGAGGACGTATGGTTTTACCTCCATCAAGAGGGCCCGAACCTGGGTAAAACATCGTGTCCCCTGCCTCCTGTTATCATCCGCCTAGACGCACAGTTCGGGACCCCCTACCCGAGATCCTCCGGTTTTGACACCGACATTGGTGCTTTAAATGAGAGTTCCTCTGTGTCGTCACTTTTAGGCCCGATGGCTTCTCCGATCATCAACAGTGATGTGATCCAGGGTGAGACCTTTCTCCCGGACAGATCTTCGTATTCGGCGGCTTTGCATTGCGAGCCAATTCGCTTGGCCATCTGGAGCATATCGAAAGATACGCCCCTGGCCGTCAGGTCAGATTTGGAAGTTTAAACTACACAACGGACCTCCGCGGAGACTTGATCTTCGACGGATTCGAGCCGCAGCCGAGCGCGCCGCACTGTCACGATGGGCAGGATCTAGCTCTGCCACCGAACAGTGCCCTGGAGGCCGCACCCACATCAGCTCCGACCCTTAAGTCGGAGCCAACTGCGCCAATCGAGGATGGGTGGTTGGACACCGCCTCAGGGGCTGCAATCTCTACGGCGATCGAGCCGAACACCAGCCCTATTCTCTGCGAAGCCCGTGACTCCAAGGAGCCGGACTCCTCTCCAGACTCCGAGCCCTCCGCGCCCCTACCGATCGAACCCGATTGGGCGCCGATCATGGAGTTCACCGCCACGGACATCTTTCAGCACTCGCCCTTCGGCGAGATTCTGAATTCACTAAAGTCTCTCTCTTTATCAGGAGAGCCCTGGCCAGACTATGGTCAATAAGGTTGGGATGCGGATGATGAAGAAATTCAAAGCCCACCCACCACCCACTTCGTAGCCACTGTCGACAATTTAAACGACGTGCTCGACTTCGACTCCAAAGACATCGATGGTATGGACGACAATGTAGGAGATGAACATGAACCAACGCCTATAAGGCATTGGACAGCCACCTCATCTAATGATGTATACATGGTGGACACACCCAAAGGAAGCGATGACGAGGAACACGGGGATGCAACGAGGGATCGTTCACTCAAAAAGCAATCAAAGCGGCGACGTAAGCGCCGCTCCAAGCCCCGCCACGACAGAGACAGCAGCCATATAGACCTAGCCATAGCGCAGGATGAGCCGGCGGACGACGAACATGCCTTCGAACAACCGTCCGAACAGGGCAACTTGGATAAACAAACCGAACATCCCGTCCCCGGCGAAAACAACAATCCCGACGACCTTACGCCGGATAGGCTCATGGAGTAGAAGAACCTCCACAAAAGGCTCATCGCCACTGCGCGTAGACTGAAAAAGCAGAAGCGGAAGCTCAAAACCGCGGAAGATGCACTCAGAATCAGATGGAGCAAAGTACGCAACACCACAGACAAATATGGCGGCAGTCGCCGCACAAAAAGCTATCCAAAGTGAAAGCTACTGCCTGAATTTGACGAGGAGGCCTTAGAGCCCCCGCAGTCAAACAATAGGAAAGCCACCCGGTCGGATAGACGACCGCATGGCCAGCATGGAGCGGCAAGCGGCGCCGCACACAAGCCAGCACGCGATCGACCAAAGGATCCGCATCAAAAAGATGGCCTAGCCAGATCTATCTACGGGCCAAGAAAGCAAGCTCTAGTAAGCAATGCAACACAACAAATATCCGAACATCACGACACACCCAAATACAGGGGTGCCGCACACCCCCTATGTTTCACCGATGAGGTGCTGGACCATGAATTTCCAGCGGGATTCAAGCCCGTAAACATAGAGGCGTACGACGGAACAACAGACCCTGGGGTCTAGATCGAGGATTATATCCTCCACATACACATGGCCAGAGGAGATGACCTCCACGCCATAAAATTCTTACCCCTCAAGCTTAAAGGGCCAGCCCAGCATTGGCTCAAAAGCCTTCCCGAAAACACCATTGGAAGTTGGGAAGAGCTTGAGGATGCTTTCCGGGCAAATTTTCAAGGGACCTATGTCCGCCCTCCGGATGCAGACGATCTCAGTCACATAACTTAACAGCCCAGAGAGTCAGCCCGAAAATTCTAGAACAGATTTCCTACTAAAAAGAATCAGATAGTCGACTGTCCGGACGCCGAAGCCCTAGCAGCTTTTAAGCATAACGTTCGAGACGAATGGCTCGCCAGACACCTCGGCCAAGAAAAGCCAAGAACAATGGCCGCATTAACAAGCCTCATGACCCACTTTTGCGCAGGAGAGGACAGCTGGTTGGCAAGATGTAGCACCAACGACCCAAGTACATCCGAAGTTAGGGATGGAAACGGAAAACCTCGACGCAACAAGGACCAGCGCCGGAATAAGAGAAACAGCCCAAAGAGCACGGCGGTCAACGCCGGATTCAAAAGCTCGCGGCAGAATCAGAGAAAGCCGTCCCTCAATGATAACAGGGACAAGCCTGCGAACAAGATATGTCAAATACACAGTACTCCCGGGAAGCCTGCGAACCATACCCACAGAGATTGTTGGGTTTTCAAGCAATCCGGCAAACTCAACGCCGAACACAAGGGGCTCGACACACCAAGTGAGGACGACGACGAACCCCACAAGCAGAGCACCAGGAAACAAAAGGATTTCCCACAAGAAGTCAAAATAGTAAACTTACTTCACGTGACGAACAGAATGGCGCCAACAAAGATACGCGCCATACAGCCTATCCCAAAGGAGTCTCGCCAATGGTTGTTAAAACCGATCACCTTCGACCATCAGGATTACTCTAGAAGTATCCGGAACACAGGCTGGACTGCCTTGGAATTAGATCCAATAATCGACGGACTCCACTTTACAAATGTCCTGATGGACGGCGGCAGTGGTCTAAACCTGTTATACCAGGACACAATCCGCAACATGGGGATAGACCCAACAAAAATTCGCCATAGCAAAACCTCCTTTCAAGGGGTAACGCCAGGCCCGGATGCCCGTTGCATGGGTTCTCTTCGGCTAGAAGTTATGTTTGGCTCCCCCGATAACTTCCATCGCGAACAGCTAACTTTCCACATCGCCCCATTCTCAAGTAGCTATCAAGCACTGCTGTGACGCGAAGCTTTCGTCCGCTTTAACGCAATATCGCATTATGCATCTCTCACGCTTAAGATGCCCAGTCCACGAGGCATCATCTCATTAAAGGGAAAACATTGAGTGTTCCCCCCGTGCGGAAGACAGTGCGGCTGCCTTGACAGCCCCACAATAAAGCGGCTTCACCAGCCAAAGCACCTAAACAGGTCGTCAAGACCACGGACATGACTAGACGAGTCCGGCATAAACATGCAATTGATAAAGGCTTAATAGCCGTATGCCCCTGTACTAGGGGCTCCGTGCATATAAAACAAGAGACAATAAAGCTCAATTTTACCCATTTCGATTTATACTTCGTTTATTTAGTATAACTCATGTTCGGCACGATCTTTCTTTAACTAAGTTCCTCTCTTTTACAGATGAACACCGTGCCACGCCCGTCCAGGATACGGCACAATTGAAGGACACCGATAACGGCCGAACGTTTGGTCTGGGGAGGCACCAGACCGAATGAATCGTTCGTACTGGAGGGTAGATCGCTCCGAACGAATTCGTTCGGGAGGAGAGGCCCCCAGCGCGAACGCCCCATGCCCCCACCTGTCGACCCTACAGCCCGGTAGCTAAAGAAAGCCCAACTTTTTTTTGCTGTGGCAGATTAAAGCCCAGATTTTGCACTGCTACCTAATAAAAATGTCATCAACTCTAAAAGCAAAAGAAAAATAGTCATGGCAATTTCCATCATCGAAACAAAAACAAATTGCCATGGAAGATTCATAGTTAAAAATGCCATGCTATTTTTAATTAAATTTCCATAGATTGTATGCACAATTTGAACACAAAATTATGTGTGCGGAATTTGCCATGGTGTGGTAGTATAAATTGCCATGTTTAAAAAATACAATTTCCATGGAACTAAAGAATAAAATTTGCATCATGAAAATTAAAGAAAAAGAAGGGGATTTGCTATGGTCCATGATCTCAAAACATAAGTTTACCATGGATTAAAAAAATATCGCACTACCTATAATGAAACGTTCACACATGGCAAATTTATTAAGTTTTTCTTCAAAAAAATATGGCAAAATTAGGAGACTTTTTCAATAAAACAAATGGCAACTTTTTTTAAAATGCAACAGATACATGGATTTGTTGAAAAAAAGATGGCAAAAAACTCATGAAAAATAATTTAGGAAATCCAGAGTAGATGACCAAAAAGTTGCCATGCTATATAGTGAATGAAATAAAAATTTGCCATGGGGAAACAAGCTAAATTTATCATGGCAATAAAAGTTAAATATTTTCTATGGCGATATAGGTAAATTTGCCATAGTAAAAATAAAAAAGTTAAATTTTCCATGGAAATAAAAGTTAAGAGTTGCCATGGTGATTTAGCTAAAATTTGACATGCCAATTAAGGTAATTTTTGCCATGGCAAAAATAAAAAAGTTAATTTTACTATATACCTAAAGACACAAAATAATGTGGATTGAAAAATGCCATGGCAAATAAAAAGTAAAATTTGACATGGATGTAAAAGTTATATTGCCATGGCAAGTAAAGAAGTAAATTTGCCATGAGCAATAGTAAAAGTAAAAAAAGTTGCCATGTATGTAAAAAAAAGTAAATTGCCATGTATCTAAAGGGTAGGTTGCCATGGCAAAACAAAAAGGTTAATTTGGCATTGGCAAAAGAAAGGGTAAAATTGCCATGGCAAAAACAGGGTAAATTTGCCATGGCTATAAAATTAAATTTGCCATGTTGCAAAAAAGAAATAATTTCACCATGCCATTGTTACAAAAATTTGGCATGGTCCATGCGCTAGAGATGTCATGATGCACAAAATAAAAATTGCCATGACAATGAACTCTATTTGCATCATCTCATAAAATTGTAATTGCCATGGCAAAACATTCTTGGATGGACTTTGGCAAGGATACAACGAACTATGGCAATAAATGATTTTAGTTGCCGTGACAAAAAACACATCTATAAAAAAATCTTTTAATTGACATGGCAAAAAACACATCTATAAAAAAATCTTTTAGTTGCCATGGAAAATTTGCCATGTTTTTGAATATCTTAGGCTGCTATGTTTTTGTACATCTTAAGTTGCCATGGCAAGTTTGACATGTTTTTGAACATCTTAAAAATAAAGAAATTGACATGTTTGCCATGTTTGTAAACATCTTAAGTTTGCCATGTTTTTGAACATCTTAAAAAAGAATTTTAACATGTTTGCCATGGCAATTTTGCCATTTTTCCCATGGTCTATGAACTAAACTTTTCCGTGATCTATGAACTAAATTTGCCATTGTTATTTGCCAAAGAATTGTCTTTGTCTTGGCAATAAAAGTAAATATTCCATGGCAAAAACAAAAAAGTTTCAATTGCCATGGCCAAAAAAATTTGTTTGCCATGGTATGCTTGATGTAGTAAATGATTGTAGGCTTCGTTTCTTCTTCATTTGTATGGCCATGTGCAATGAGCCAACCAGCCAAAACATCACACTACTGAACCAAAACAGAGATTGTCTCGAACGATCGATTAGATTTGATTGAATCAACATGAAGCAACATCAGATGAGGTGGATTAGCAGCAATTATGAATGTCCGATATGCTTGGCACTCTGTTCTACACTTCTACTACTTGTACTGAATGGCAGTGCAAAAATACAGTTGAAACAAAGCATGGCAGAAACTGAAACAACAGTGATGGAGTGGATCGATCAATCAGACTTGCGGCTTCAACAATTATCGCATTGATGAGATGGATGGATGCATCTTGTACCTCGATGAAGTGCCAAAAATGGAGGGGTCAACAACTGACAACGCCATTGATGCACTTGGAGCAGAAGCGGGAATGACTGCCACCCCCGCTCGGCGTCCTCCATAGCCGTCGGCTCCTCTCAGGGACCGTGCGCGACAACGGGAGCAACCAGCCTTCGCCCCCATCAGTAGATGCTCCTCCCTCGTCTGTCGCGGCATCCTCCATAGCTACTGGCTAGATGCAGACCTCGCGCATCCTCACCGCCGCACTCACACGACCCGGCAAAGCAACACCGCGGACTGGTCCCCGCCGACCGCGTTGCCAGGGCCTGGCAAGCGCCAGGATGTGGTGGCCGGCACGACCGGGACCGCCACGCTGCTCTCGCGCGCGCGTGATGCCGGAATGCACCTGGTCGTGCATCCCGCGCGAGACGAGCTCCAACTCGTAGGAACAACTTCTGCCGGCCGCCACCTCCTCCCCGCCAGCCGCGACCTCGCCGCCGCACTCGATGTCGCCTTTTCCCTGCAGGCCGCAACTTTGCCGCCGCACTCGCTGTCGCCTCCTCCCGCGGGCCGCATCCTCGCCGTCGCCTCCTCTCACAGGGCCGCAGCATGGTGCCCGGCGGACGTCGCTGTCCCGCACCCTCGCCGCAGCACTCGCGCCCCACACGACACTGCTCCAATCACCGAAGGACCCTGCCGCTGTAATCGCCAGAATGGGGAGTGGGTGAGGCAGAGCTCGCTGGGGAAAGGATAAGGTAGGCGAGTAAAAAATTGTTCGCATCAATTCGCTCTCAACCCGAACGAGTCTCCTGTGATGACGTGGCAATGGGAGAGCATCAAGATTTGTGCAACGGGTACGAGCGCATTCGGCTCCATGTCCAGAAAACCCGAATGTTCGGGAGTTATCGATTCCGCAATGGAAACACAGGTGCAGACGTGCAGCAGGGACCCGTTCCAAGGATTCTTTTCAGATTAAGACCATGTGTAAACCTTTTTTACCGTCTCTTGTTGATACACATCCCCTGGTTTCTTGGTATAACCAAGGAGGAGGCTGGCGTTTTGGCATGTGGCCACGCCAGAGTTTTCGCGCGTACCTGGACACTAGGGGCTTATTACTAAGGGCGTTATCCCGCCCGCCCTCATAAAGACCGAATACCTTAGGGAGTGTTCGGCGTCGCGAGTTTGGCCTTATATGCATCAGCTCCGAATCATGTCTTTGGTCAAATGTTGGGTTTGGCCGGCTCCTACGTTTTGCTACCTTACGTTCCTCTCTATCGGCTAAGGCGGCACCAGAAAAACTACTGCGATTGTGTCCCGATTCGGCCAGGCGAGCACCTCAGTAGAGAAAACCGAAAACTGACTGTCATGATATAGCGTGAGACTGGTCAACCACCCGACGACTTACCGGAATCTTTATGATTCCTCCGCATTAACGGAGGGCCGCTTCCCGGCCAGGCACATACGCGCCCCGAGTTCGGGCGAGTGCAGGCGCCCCCAGGGGCTATATAATTAGCCTCACTGTCAAACTCCTATGGCTAAGTGAAAGTGATAAAGCATCATAGTCTGATTGCCTAGTTCGTGGCGCTATAACCTCCTTTGTAGGACCAAGACGTTGGATCAAGTGTGAAAATGCGCCTTCTGCGAACACCCCCGCATTATTTGCGTGGGGGCTGAAGGCGACGACTGCCATCTTTCAGATTATATATACATATATGTTAAACGGCCGCACATGAGTTATTACAATACTTGCAGGCACAAGTATAAAAAGCTTCTGCAATTCATCAAAATATTGTTTTACAATAACATATGCTATTCGAATATAGTGTCCTTCGAGCACTGCGTCTCTATTAAACTAGCGCCTTGCAGAACTTCCTGAAAATAGTGGTCGGCAGGTACTCGGCTTCCATCTGAGTCTGGGGATGCAACAGCTGTGGCCTCCATTTTCGCCCAGTACGTCTTGACACGGGCAAGAGCCATCCGCGCACCCTCTATGCACGCTGACCTCTTCATCGCATTGATATGCGGCGCCGCACCAAGGAACTGCTGCACCAAGTTGAAATAACTTTTTGGCTCCGGCCTCTCTGGCCACAGATGACTCATGAGATACTTCATGGCGAGTCCAGACAACCTATTTAGCTCGGCCCATTCGGCCAAACGATCGGCTAATGACATCAGACGCTCCGGATTGTGGAACTGGGACCAAAAGAGCTTTTCCACTTCGCGATCTTCTTGATCTCGGAAGTGTTCGGCCGCATCTGTGACACTCGCTGCCAAATCCAGATAGGTGTCTGCCATACTCCACATCCGGTCTAACGGAGCATGTTTAGGATCACAGAACTTCCTCCACAACATAAAGGGCTTTCCAGCCGCGATCTCTCCGGCCTGACACAGCTCCTCCTTCATAGCTCTCATCGCAGAGAGAGCATCCTTGGCATCGGCAACGGCCTTCTCCAGGTCCGTCTGTTCCGCCCGATCTTCTTTTTCAAGAAGCTTGCAATGGTCAGCAGCGTTCTTCAGCTTCACGGCCATCTCGGCCATTTCCTTCTTGCTTCGGCAGTGAGCAGCCTGTTCGGCTTTCAGCTCTTCAATTGCCTTTAAGGCAGCCGCATCACTTTTCCTGGCTTGCTCCTTGGCTCGGGCAAGTTCCGCCCGAAGATTCTCCATGGTAGCAGCACCACCTGCATCAAGCGCACACATTGTAAGATACTGGCATAAAGCTCCTCTTACCAGGTGCCGCCGGAGGAATTACATACCTTGTGCCTCGTCAAGCCTCTTGTTGACAAGCGCGATGTCGGCATCTGCCACGTCAAGTTGCCGCTTTAGCTCGGCAACTTCATCAGTCCGACTGGCCACTGGACACTTCGCCACCTACGTACGAAGGCGGCAAATTAGACCTGGGATTATGATCCTCTGCGCGCCGTCACTTTTGACAACGCACAAAGTCTCAGGGGCTACTATCTACACAGGGCGCATCTTATTTATGCGCAACTGTCCGAAAAGGGTACATTATTTTGCGTACCTCAAAACCTGTCAGTAAACTCCTGACGGCCTCATGCAATTCGCTCTCCGCGGATGAATCCTCTCAATCACCGTACCCATCAATGCATGATGCTCCTCTGAGATAGATGCTCGCCCTAGCAGATCCTTCAGCTCCTCCGACCACGCACCAGACGGTGCCGGACTCGTCCGATGGCCCGTTTCGAACGCCGGACGCGGGGGGCTTTGGGGGCCATATGACTACCTTCCGGCCCTGCCGGATTCGGAGAAACCCTCCGCGACGATACCTCAGGGACGCCCGCTTCGCATGGCGGTACGGCAGGGGGAGGCGTTCCGCTCTCCATCATCTCTGGAAGAAGATCCCCCGAAGTCGAGCTCTGCTGAGAAGGGCTAAGGTCCGAGCTACAAGGTAAATTTTCGATTACTTTTTTCAGATATAAAGCAAGGATTTCTCTCTTTTCTTGAAAATAAAAACTCCTCTCTACTTACGGCTCGGTGGAGGGCTGATCCCCTTGAGGGCATAATTCGGCCGAAGTATCCTCCAGCACAGGACCCTCTAGCGAAGATTTCTTCCCCCGCTTTGAGGCCATGGTCTCCGGGTCTTTAGGGGCGGTCCTCTTCTTCCCCTGAGGAGAGGAATTTTTGATTCCTCCCTTCCAAACAGCCTCCTTCGAGGAGGCCGTAGCTTCCCTGTCCCCTCCCTCGCTTTCCTTTGACGGCACAACCTCCAACATCCTGACTAGCGCGGGACCTGGCGTGGTCTCGGGGAGGGGGGCCGAACACCTGATTAGCTTTGCTTTCGCTATCCACTCCTATTTAAAGGCTAGCTATTTTAGGGGCAATTTTAT
The DNA here is from genome assembly GCF_018294505.1 of Triticum aestivum. NCBI lineage: Eukaryota > Viridiplantae > Streptophyta > Magnoliopsida > Poales > Poaceae > Triticum > Triticum aestivum. Next base: position 117,935,410 of record NC_057797.1, on the reverse strand, counting down.
GATAAATATACAGATAGCGAGTCCCGGCACAAGGCTACTTACTTGAGTATCCGGATGATTGCAGCTCAGACCTGCGTCCTCCGTAGAATCCGGACACACTATTTGTGGTCCGAAGAACAATTTGTACATCTCCACGGGCGTTATGCCAAGAAAATGTTGGAGAACTCGTGGTCCCTCCGGGTTGAACTCCCACAGGCGGAGGGAGCGACGTTTGCAGGGCAGAACTCGGTGAATTAACATAACCTGCGTCACCATGACCAGACTGATGTCTCTTTCTAGGAGATCTCGGATGTGGCCCTGCAACAGGGGCACGTCCTTTGCCGACCCCCAGTCCAGCCCCTTATTAACCCATGTCGCCAGTTGTGGCGGGGGACCCGAGCGGAAAGCAGGCAGCGCCACCCACTTGGTGCTCCTGGGAGCTGTGATATAAAATCACTCTCGTTGCCATAAGCTGGACTCCCCTTGAAAAGAGCCCTCGGGCCATGGAGCACCAGCATTCTTGCTTATAAAAGCACCTCCGCACTCCGCGTGCCGTCCCTCGATCATCTTCGGCTCTACTTTGAAGGTCTTGAGCCATAGTCCGAAGTGAGGAGTAATACGAAGGATGGCTTCACACACGATGATGAATGAGGAAATATGGAGGATGGACTCCGGAGCCAGCCCATAATAAAACATCAGCCCCCTCACGAAGGGATCCGTCGGGAAGCCTAGCCCCCAAAGGAAGTGAGACATGAACACCACACTCTCACCAGGCTTGGGAGTGAGAATGACCTGCCCTTGAGCAGGCAGCCTATGTGAGATTTCGCCGGTCAAGAACCTGGCCTCTCTCAACTTCATCACGTCCCCCTCCGTGACGGATGAGGGCATCCATCGGCCTCAAAGGTCGGAACCGGACATTGTCGAAGGTCCGAAGCGTCTGAAATCTGGAGCCTTGGGTGTTGGAACTCGAGGCGAAGGGCGAACTCGTTTGAGATTGAAAGAAAGGAGTAGGGCCTTGGTCTCTTTATAAGAAGTTGAATACCAAGGGCCCTCCCCGTGACCGTTTGGGGCTCGCCTTTGATCGAGAAAACATACCAATGGGTACGGTTGGGTTACCCACACCCGTATTGATGAGAATCCCAAAATAAGGGGACACGATCTCTGCATTAACAATATGTGCCAAGGAAACCGCCTCGCTAAACGCGCTGAGGTGGGACAGTAAAACAATTCGGATAAAGACTTGGCCGTGGTGTGATGTCACGCTACGGAATACGTCAGCAGATTAGATTTGTGCAAATATTATTCTCTATATGGCAATATGTGGAAACTTATTTTGCAGAGCCGGACACTACCTTTGTGTTCAAAATCTTCTATGAAGTACTTGGAGGAGGAACCCGCCTTGCAATGCCGAAGACAATCTGCGCGCCGGACTCATCGTCATTGAAGCCTGGTTCAGGGGCTACTGAGGGAGTCCTGGATTAGGGGGTGTCCGGATAGCCGGACTATACCTTCGACCGGACTCCTGGACTATAAAGATACAAGATTGAAGACTTCGTACCATGTCCGGAAGGGACTTTCCTTGGCGTGGAAGGCAAGCTTGGCGATACGGATATGTAGATCTCCTACCATTGTAACAGACTCTGTGTAACCCTAGCCCTCTCCGGTGTCTATATAAACCAGAGGGTTCTAGTCCGTAGGACGGAACAATCATACCATAGGCTAGCTTCTAGGGTTTAGCCTCCTTGATCTCGTGGTAGATCTACTCTTGTACTACAGATATCATCAATATTAATCAAGCAGGACGTAGGGTTTTACCACCATCAAGAGGGCCCGAACCTGGGTAAAACATCGTGTCCCCTGCCTCCTGTTACCATCCGCCTAGACGCACAGTTCAGGACCCCCTAACCGAGATCCTCCGGTTTTGACACCAACAAGGATGATGACCCCCAGCCTATGCATCTGGGAGTCACACACGCAAATTATTGAAATATATCGAGTGCAGTGCTTTGATGTGTCGCATCAACTCGTACATCAACAAGAAGTTTGATTATCCTCTCCCTCACGAACTTAACTGCACATGCCTTTTACTGTATGACAGGTTGGCCACACACTTGTAGGGCCCACCTGTCATACATGCAAAGGCAGGAGCGTCCCTCCCTCGCCCATGAGCGTGGTGGCTGGCAAGACTAGGAGAAGCTTTCGCTACACGCTCTCCCTCCTGCACGCGGTGGACATGCAGAAGTTCAATCGGTGTCAGATGGCCAGAAGCATACTGTAGTACTCCTCCAGTGTAGTAGTATTCCATCATTGTTCGACTTCCCGAATAGGCGAAGAGCCAAGCGCAGCCCGGACGCTCGTGTGGCAGTTTCATGTGTATAGTAGTCTAGGATAGCGTGTACCGTGCCTGTAAGCTTAAAATCGTTGGGGTCGGCTCCATGCTATGTGGCCGTCTCGAAGTTTTAAAAAAAATATTAAAATAGTCTTCTGGCCCTACCCGAAAACTGTCGCGCGTACTGCCCGAGAAAAGCCCCGCCCTCAACTTTTAACTACGCAAAAACAGTTCAAGCTTGTTCGTTCTATATAAATACAATACTTACTATATGTTTATTCACCTGTGGGGTTGTTCAATGAATGGAGGGGCGGGGGGCACAAGTGAACAATACTGTAGTAGTACTAGTAGTAAGTAGGAGTCGTACAGTAGTCACCTTAAATAGAGAGTTTCTTTTCTTTAATGCCATGTACACAAATTGAAATGCTTGTTGTGGAGAGATAAAAGATAATCACTCCACTATATATGGACGCAGGGGCCTAAGCGCTTGCTTTACTAGGGTTGCTCTCTTCATTCTCTCATCCTCTCCAGATATAAACAAGACAGCGGTAGCGACATTTTCTCTCTGCTCACCGCTGGTCACAGATGCGGTCGGATCCCTTCGGCCGGTGTGTGTAGAGGACTAAAAGGTGCATCGTTCACGCGGTCATCACCGCCGAGGGAGGAAACCCACAGCTGCCGGAGGGGCCCGATCCTCTGCCCGTGCCGTTCTCTCCGACACATGGCCGGCTCGGGAGGTCCCCCGACCCTTCTTCCTCCCTGCCGTATTATCCGCAGATCCGACCTGCTACCGCCGACATCCCGGTGACCCTCAGGTATAAGTTTTTTGAAAGCGGCCTTGCTCTACTGCCCCAGCTCCCCACGTGTCTGCATGTGCATCTTTTTCTACTCCCATCAGCTCTTCCAAAGCCACCTAAATTTTTAGTATTATTAGAGGTAAAGCTACTTCATGCATTCGAATCTTGGGCTTTTTTCAAACAACGAAGAAAGGGGGGAAGTTGTAGCATGAATCTAGGACTTGATTCAAAGAGGAAATAATATGGTGAAAGTAGTGGAGACTGGATACCCAACCGGTCTCTTGGTTGAAAAGAGAAATAATGGGAAAACGCAGTACAAACTGGATAAGGAACAGATCTATTATTGGTTGAAAAAAGGATAGAAAGTGGCGGCTGGTGGACAAGTCAACAGAGTATGTCCAGGATTAGATTTGCTGCCATCACATAGTAAAAGGTCTCCAGGATTAGATTTGCTTCCCTCACATAGTAAAAGGTCTCAGGATTAGATTTGCTGCCCTCACATAGTAAAAGGTCTCCAGGATTAGATTTGCTGCCCTCACATAGTAAAAGGTCTCCAGGATTAGATTTGCTGCCCTCACATAGTACAATGGCACTCCTGCTGTTTTCCCCAGTATGATAAGTAAGTTGCTCCTTTACGCTGCCGAGTGTCCTGGTGTCCCCACGGTCCCATGCCCTTAAACCAACTCTTTAGCTGCTGTTGATTTACTGTGTCTGGTAAACAAGCAATGCCACCATTAAAGTATTCCCATATTTGAAGAATCTCATTGTTGATCGTAATGCTTCTGGTAACATGAAGCGTCGCTGATGTTTTAAATTTTCTATTGTCCTTGCGTGATTGCCATGAACATAATTAAGATGCTTCTTCTCATTTTGTATATGTTTCGTATATTCTTATTGACCAGCAACTGTTTACTTTTTATCTTTTTGTGCAGATAGGGATATCCATTTCACCTTGTTGCTATTGTGACCTTTTGGTGAACTGCAGAAAACACTTTTTTTGGAATGAGTGTCTTGTGCAGTTCAACTAAAATGTCACATGGGCAACATCTCTCAATTTTGGTGGAACTGCACAAAATGGTGATTGGAGTTTCCAAAATCTCCGTCAAGTTCTGCTGGTAATCTCGTGCAACATTTTATTAGCCTTTGCAAGATGGAGCCGTCACTGTCACCACAATGGCACTTTATTTTAGTGGAACTGCACAAAAGGATAAGAAAATTATAGTTGCACCTTACATGAGCCGGACAGCCAACCTTAGTGTTCCTCAATTTTAGTGCAACTACTAAAGAAGAACCTGCCACAAGAGCAAGTACTTCTTGCTAGCTGAATGATGCAATCTTTGCTTCATTTCAGGTGAACTGTAGAAAAAGGCGCATGAATTGAATCATGGAACTCCAGGCAGACCTCATCCAAGTAGAGCTGGAGGTTGAGTTCAAGGAGGCCGCTATTAAAGCGAAATCATGCTCTCCTGTCTCCTTGTTTGTGATGTGCAAACATGTTGTGCAAACAGGAATACTCAACTACAGATGTTGTGACGGTCAAGAGCATTCGCCAAGTTCTTCGATTGTATGACATGGCTAGCCAAGATGGATTTAATCCCGATATTCACTTTATCAAAACGCTCTAATGGGTTGGTTCTGAATCTTGCAAGCTGGGAATCAGTGAGATGTGTAGGCATCTTTGTTGTACTTATTATTTGGATCTTATTTGTTGGTTCTGAATCTTGCAAGCTGGAAATCAATGAGATGTGTAGGCATCTTTGTTGTACTTATTATTTGGATCTTATTTGTTGGTTCTGAATCTTCCAAGCTGGGAAACATGGCATGATGATGCAGAGGACAACAACCATAACAAATAGTTCAAACTCGGTAGTATTATCTTTTGTGAAAGTGCGACAAATGTGATGATCGTGTGCGTCCTGAGAATAATAATTCTAATTGTTGTGCATGTTGATCCTGTGGCACTGATAGAACGAGCGAATGCATTGCTTGTTTTAAGTACAAATTTCTATTAAAGCTAATGAAATTTAAGTAAAGTGACCACTGACTCCTGTTATTATAGTACCAATACAGACCCACTCGTGAACCGACGTGTGGCCGAGGGTGCATCTTCTGTCGGGCGTGTAGTGAACGAGGGAGGGGTAGTAACTGTTGTCGCCTGTACACACTCAGCTTACTGTTGAATCCAGTTCCCCAAGGCTGAAAATGAACTGTTGCCGCCGCCTACACACTCGTTCACTCGAAGCGACTCCAATGGCGATCCGAGGGATGAGCCTGCTGGATATGGACTTCAGCAAGGAGTTCCCCTTTGAGTTCGCCATTCAGTCCTATGGTTGCACCAAGTTGAATGTGATGTACACCAACTATACGGACTCGGTGAAGCTCTGCCCTGCCTCAGTCCTATGGCTGCACCAGGTTGTGGAGCATTCGCCCGTTTCATCGGCAGCGCCGACTGCACCTTCTCTACGATGGAGAGAAGGAAGAACACGATGATTCGGCCATCTGGTGCAACAAGCTAGTCGACATCCAGAAGCAATACAAGATCATCAGCAACGGGCAGGAGAAGGACTCCGTGGTTGACCTCGCTGAGACCATCATCGACCCTTGATACGCCAACATGAAAGAAGATTACCTGAACAGGTGGGAGGTACCTCTGAATCTAGCATACATAACCTATGCGGCCAAGGGCGCATACGCATGCTACGACATGTACATGCAGATCTTGGACATGAGGGCTTGTCTGCTTCCCGTAACCGACGAGTACACAGATAGCCGCAACGTCATGATCAAGCATGCCAGGAAGGTCTAGATGCTGTACTTTATCTGTTTATAAGCACATGCATTAGCCGATGTGTCGTAATTATCTGTTTTGTCCGAAATATTTCTTTTAAGAACCCATTAACCTGATTTCTTTTTTTAGTGGCAATTTGCTTATGTATGTAATCTAGTTCACTTGTCCGTAAAAAAAACTAGTTCACTTGGCTGCCGTGCTTTGAATCACCTTCCTCCCAACATATTCCCCTCCTCAGGTGGACCCAGCAGGTCTTTGAATTTTCTCCCACTTTCTTTTTCGATGTAAACTGAGTTTTCTCCCAGTACTTTCCCCTAGAACCAACTCAACTGTCCCACGTCTAGCCTAAAAAATAATAATACCCCACGTACTATTAACTCATCAAATTAAAATGATATTTTATCTCGTAAGTTGAAATTTTTTACAAAATAATAATATTAATTGTTTATATATAACTTGGCAAGTTAACTCCTAGTGATTACGTACATAAGCTTGCAAAGATTTTACTGACGTGCAATCATGTGTTTATGTTTTTATAACATTTCTCCGTCTAGCCCAACATGATATTTTCATCCAGCCCAGCAAGTCCGCGACTTTCAAGAAAAATGCAAATAGGATTTAAATGGGCTGCATAGATGCTACATCATTGTTTCACCCAGCCCACCAAATGGACTAAAAAACAAGTGGACTGACAGTTGGGTCCACGGTCACAGCCTAGTTTTTTTGTGATTTGCCAAGTAAGTCGCTTTGTCAGGCCTGTTGGGCTGCAAATCTTTCAAGACGAGGAGAGCTTTCATTCGGCTGGCCGAGAAAATGGCCCATCAGTAAGGAGAAATGGGTTGTACATTTTTAAAACACATCAAACCGGCAATTAGTTTCAAATATCTTTTTTTTCATTTCGAGATTTTAAATTACATTAATTTTTATGCATGGAGAATTTGTTGGATTTTATATTGATAAACATTTATTTTTAACATTAGTTTGAATGTGAGTCGAAATTTCGGGATTAAAAACAGTTCGGACCGCACCGAAATATGCAAAATTTTGTATAATTTTTTAACTGTGGCCACAATATGGGCTGTAATGCTAACAAAAAGAATATGGGCTTCAAAAAAAACCTTAAGAATTAGCAAATGGGTTGTATGCTGTTTTTCCACAGATTTGAGGCTTTCCTAAAAAAAAGGTTGACGCACAAGCAGTGACTGTTGGATGGCCATCCAATGGCTGTCGTGCTTCGTCAATCTCTGCTCTTCCTGCTCCAGCCGCTCAAACAGGCGCTGGCGGGACTGCCTGCTCCCTCCTTCCCGCGGCCGGCTCTGCTGCCGCGCATGCCTCTCCGCCCCACCGTACTCCCATCGCTGGCCTAGCCATCCCTCTACTCACCCACACCTGCTGTTATTCTCCGGCGACGGCAGACGATCCAGTAAACCCTCGTATAGTCGTACTCCCCTCCGCGTGGGAAACAACTGCCGAGTCTTCCCTGGCTCTGTGTCGTTCCCTTCCTAGGCCTCGCCGTCGTCCACCGTCCTAGTGCTCTCGGCGCGGCCTGGTCAATGTGGTCAACGACCGACATGCATCTGAAGTGGACTTTACGTGGCGAGGCCGACAGCTGGGTCCATGGCCGCACGCAAGGAAATGCCTCCTTATTACGCGCAAAATAATGATTCCTCCACCTGACATCAGGGACCCACCGAAAGGGCCTCTGTATTTCACGAAAAAAAAACGTTACCGCCGCTGACAGCTCGGACCCACCAGCTATATCTTCGCACGCAAGGAAGTGCCTTCTTATTACGCACAAAAAATGAATACTCCCCCTGTTAGCTGGGACCCAGTATAGTGGCAGGCTGACTTGTGGGCCTACTAAGTTGACGGGGACGGAGGGCTTTGTCAACTTAGTCAATATGCACGATTCTAGCTCTAGTGACCGTACGATGTCCATCCAACGGCCGTAGTGCTTCTTCAACCTCTAGTCTTCTTGCTCCAGCCGCCCAAACCGTGGCCGGCTGCGATGCGGCGGAGGCCTCACCGCCCTCTACTACTCCCACCACTGGCCAGGCCATCCCTCTACTCACCCACACCCCCTGTTATTCTGCGGTGACGGCAACCTCACACCGCAGCGAACCAGTGAACCCTCGTACTCCTCTACGTGTGGGCATCCACTGCCGCGTCTTCCCCGGCTCCGCGTCATCCCCTTCCTAGGCCTCGTCGTCGTCCACCGCCCTGGTGCTCTCGGCGCGGCGTGGTCAACGTGGTCAAGGAACAGCTTCCATCGGACGTGGACTGTATGTGGAGAGGCTGACAGCTGGGTCCATGACCGCAGCAAGGAAGTGCCTCCTTATTACGTGCAAAATAATTATTCCTTCACCTGACAGCGGGACCCACCGGACGGGCCACTGTATTTCGTGAAAAAAATGTTTCCCCCTGACTGCTGGGACCCACTAGCTACATCTTCGCACGCAAGGAAGTGCGTTCGGGCAAAAAAAAACGATTCGCCTCCTGACTGCTGGGACCCACCAGCTACATCTTCGCAGGCAAGGAAGTGCCTGACAGTCGGGACCCACCTGGTCGAAGCGTACATAGCGTTGTCATTATGGTCGCGAACGTGTACGTACATACTGGTCGATGTAGAGGTGCGCACGTGTCGTAGTAGAGGCGCGCACGTGTCGTAGTAGAGGCGCGCACGTAGCATTTACACGTACGTACAGCGGCCAGGGTGCAAGAAAGAAAATACGGCCACGTATGTGTACATACGGGCGGGGTCTCGAACACCTACTCACGCATACGTACGGCCAGGGCTCATGTACATGGCTGGGTCGGAAAGGAGAAACAGCGTCATCGTGTTCATGGGGAGGCAACGGAATGCACGTGTTCATGGGGAGGCAACGGAATGCATCGTGTTCATCAGGAGGGCTTGGACGGAACAGGCGATGGAAACGAGGCCTGGCGTACCGCAGAACGGAGGAAACGGCCTTGTGTTCGACCGGCCATGTTCGAAACGGGATCCTGTTCATCGGGAGGGGTCTGGCGTACCGCAAAACGGAGGAAACGGACCTCCTATGGTCGAAACGGTGGTCCTGCTGATCGGGAGGGGTGTGGCGTACCGCAAAATGGAGGAAACGGACTTGTGTTGGAGCGCTACGGTCGAAACGGGGGTCCTGTTCATCGGGAGGGGTGAGGGAGTCCTGGATTAGGGGGTGTCTGGATGGCCAGACTATACGTTCAGCCGGACTCCTGGATTATGAAGATACAAGATTAAAGACTTCGTCCCGTGTCCGGAAGGGACTTTCCTTGGCGTGGAAGGCAAGCTTGGCGATACAGATATGCAGATCTCCTACCATTGTAACCGACTTTGTGTAACCCTAACCCTCTTCGGTGTCTATATAAACCGGAGGGTTTTAGTCCATAGGACAACATATAGAACAACAATCATACCATAGGTTAGCATCTAGGGTTTAGCCTCTCCGATCTCGTGGTAGATCTACTCTTGTACTACCCATATCATCAATACTAATCAAGCAGGACGTAGGGTTTTACCTCCATCAAGAGGGCCCGAACCTGGGTAAAACTTCGTGTCCCCTGCCTCCTGTTACCATCCGGCCTAGACGCATAGTTCAGGACCCCCTACCCGAGATCTGCCGGTTTTGACACTGACATTGGTGCTTTCATTGAGAGCTCCTCTATGTCGTCGCCGTTAGGCTTGATGGCTCCTACGATCATCAATAGCGATGCAGTCCAGGGTGAGACCTTCCTCCCCGGACAGATCTTCGTCTTCGTCGGCTTCGCACTGCGGACCAATTCACTTGGCCATCTAGGGCAGATCGAAAGCTATGCCCCTGGCCGGATTCTCGACGGATTCGAGCCACTGCCGAGCGCGCCGCACTGTCACAACGAGCATGATCTAGCTCTGCTGCCGAACAGTGCCCTGGAGGCCGCACCCGCATCGGCTTCGACCCTTAATTCGGATGCATGGTTGGACGCCGCCTCGGGGGCTGTGATCCCAACGGCGATCGAGTCGAACACCAGCCCCGCACTCCGCGAGACTCGTGACTCCAAGGAGCCGGACTCCTCTCCGAACTCTGAGCCCTCCGCGCCCCTGCCGATCGAATCCGATTGGGCGCTGATCATGGAGTTTACTGCCGCAAACATCTTTCAGCACTCGCCTTTTGGCGATATTCTAAAAACACTAAAGTCTCTCTCTTTATCAGGAGAGCCCTGGCCGGACTACGGTCAGCAAGGTTGGGATACGGACGATGAAGAAATTCAAAGCCCACCCACCACCCACTTTGTAGCCACTGTCGACGATTTAACCGACATGCTTGACTTCGACTCTGAAGACATCGACGGTATGGACGCCGATGAAGGAGACGATGAAGAACCAGCGCCTACTGGGCCCTGGAAAGCCACCTCGTCATATGACGTATACATGGTGGACACAACAAAAGATGATGACGAGGAGCGGAAGGACGCACCGAAGGCTTGTTCCCTCGAGAAGCAGTCAAAGCGGCGACGCAAGCGCCGCCCGAAATCCCGCCTCGACAAAAATAACGATCACACAGACCCAGCGCCGGAGCAGGGCGAACCGCTGCCGGACAGCGGCAATCCGGATAATCAAACCGAACAAGCAAATTCTTCAAGGATAATGGTCCGGACGATATAACGCCGGACAGGCACCCGGAGCAGCAGAATGCCCGTAAAAAGCTTGTTGCCACCGCGAGGAGTCTTAAAAAACAGAAGCGAAGGCTGAAGGCTGCGCAAGACACACTCCAAATCAGATGGAGTAAAATACTCAACACATCAGCGAGGTACGACGACAATCGCCCCTCCAAGAGCTACCCAAAGCGGAAGCTGCTACCTGAATTCGATGAGGAGGCCCCAGACCCCCCACAACCAAATATCAAAGCAGCCACCTGGCCGGATAAACGACCCCTCTACCAACACAGAGCGGCATACAACGCCACTCATAATACAACACGTGACCCATGCGAGGTCTCGCACCCAAAGGACGGTGCAGCAAGATCCATCTATGGACCACGCAAGCGCGCCCCAGCATACAATGCAACACAACAAACATCCGAACAACGCGGTACACCCAGCTACAGGGGTGCCGCACACCCCTTATGTTTCACCGATGAGGTGCTGGACCATGAATTTCCAGAGGGATTCAAACCCGTAAACATAGAGACATACGACGGAACAACAGACCCTGGGGTCTGGATTGATGACTACATCCTTCATATCCATATGGCTCGAGGAGATGATCTCCACGCCATCAAGTACTTACCCCTCAAGCTCAAAGGGCCAGCTCGTCACTGGCTTAAAGGCCTCCCCAAAAGCTCCATCGGAAGTTGGGAAGAGCTCGAAGACGCCTTTCAGGCAAATTTTCAAGGGACTTATGTCTGACCTCCGGATGCGGACGATTTGAGTCATATAACTCAACAGCCCGGAGAGTCAGCCCGAAAGCTTTGGAACAGGTTTCTTACTAAAAAGAACCAGATTGTCGACTGTACGGACGCCGAAGCCTTGGCAGCTTTTAAGCATAGTGTCCGTGACGAATGGCTCGCCAGACACCTCGGCCAAAATAAGCCAGGAACGATGGCCGCATTAACAAGCCTCATGACCCGCTTTTGCGCGGGTGAGGACAGCTGGCTAGCCAGATGCAGCACCAGCGACCACAGTACATCTGAAGTTAGAGATGGAAACGGGAAATCATGGCGCAACAATAACAAACGCCGGAATAAAGAAGACAGCATGAAGGGCACGACAGTAAATGCCGGATTCAAAAACTCTTGGCCAGGTCAGCAAAAGCCGCCCTCTGAAGGCACCAAGGATGAATTGTCCAGCCTCAACAAAATTCTGGACCAAGTATGTCAGATCCATAGTACCCCTGGTAAACCGGCTAATCATACCCACAGAGAATGTTGGGTCTTCAAGCAGTCCGGCAAGCTCAATGCCATACACAAGGGGGAGGATACACCAAGTGAAGACGAGGACGAGCCTCCCAAGCAAGACACTGGGGCACAAAAGAAATTTCCACTAGAAGTCAAAACAATAAACGTGTTACACATGATCAAGGGAAAGCACAACGCGGCACTCCCAGGAAAATATACCCAAGTGCCTGTCACCGCGAAGTCCTGCCACTGGTCGTCTCAACCGATCACTTTCAATCATCGCGATTACTCAGCAAGTATCCGACACGCAGGATGGGCCGCCCTGGTATTAGACCTAGTAATTGGCGGACATCACTTCACACGAGTCTTGATGGACGGTGGGAGTAGTCTAAACCTAATATATCAGTATACAATCCGCGGGATGGGGTTAGACCCAACAAAAATTTGCCATAGCAATACTACCTTTAAAGGAGTAACGCCAGGCCCAGGGGCTCGCTGTACGGGCTCCCTCCTACTACAAGTTATATTCGGCTCCCCCGATAACTTCCGTCGCGAGCATTTAACCTTCCACATCGCTCCGTTCCAAAGTGGCTATCAAGCACTGCTCGGACGCGAAGATTTCGCTCGCTTTAATGCAATACCACACTACGCCTCCCTCACACTCAAGATGCCCAGTCCACGTGGCATCATTTTAGTGAAAGGAAATATCAAGCGATCTCTGCGCACCGAAGAGAGTGCGGCTGCCTGGGTAGCCGCACACTAAAGGCGCCCGGACCAGCGAAAGCATCCAATAGGTCGTCAAGACCTCAGACACAATTATTCAAGTCCGGCGCCACTATTTATACCGAATAAGTGGTCACACCCCTATTTGTCAATACAAGGGGCTCAACGTGCGCAGACAAGTGGCAATTTTTTCTCATCTTGAATTATACATGGTTTCTTTAAAAACTATCTTTTTGCACGACAACTTTTTCACCTAAATTCTTCTCTTTTACAGATGATCATCATGCTACACCCGTCCAGGATATGGCACAACGGAGACACAGGCGCAGACATGCAGTAGGGACCCGCTCCAAGGATTCGTTTTAGATTAAGACCCTGCGTAAACCTTTTTTACTGTCTCTTGTTGATACATATCCACCGTTGAGAAGGATGCTGACGTCTTGGCATGTGGCCACGCCAGAACAATGCACGTACCTGGACACAAAGGGCTTCTTACAAAGGCCATTATTTAGGCCCGGTTTATACCACAAAGACCGAATACCTTAGGGAGTGTTCGGCGTTGCGAGTTTGGCCTTATATGCATCAGCTCCGAATCATTGTCTTTGGTCAAATGTTGGGTTTGCCCGGCTCCTGTGTTTTGGTTCCTTACGTTCCGCTTTACAGGCTAAGGTAGCACCAGGAGAACTACTGCGATTGTGCCCTGGTTCATCCGGACGAGCACCTCAATAGAGAAAGCCGAAAACTGACTGTCATGATATAGCGTGAGACTGGTTAACCACTCGATGACCTATTGGAATGTTAGAATTCCTCGGCCTTAACGAAGGGCCGTTTTCCGGCCAGGCATGTACGCACCCCGGGATCGGGAGATTGCGGAGCCACCAGGGGCTATCTAGTAGCCCCACTATCAAACTCCTATGGCTAAGTGAAAGTGCTAAAGCATTATAGTCCGGTTGCCTCGCTCGCTCCGCTATCACCTCCTTAATAGGACCAAGACGCTGGGTTAAGTGTGAACGCGTGTTTTTTGCGAGCACCTCCGCATTATATGTGTGGGGGTTGAAGCCCACGGCTGCAATCTTTCAGGTTGTACACATGTATACATAAAAGGCCGCCCAGGAGGCATCATATTACTTTCAGGCAAAAGTATAAAAATAGCCTCATAAAAATTTATAAAAGCATTTCGCTTACAATGAGATTACATATCACTCAAACATAATATTTTTTGAGCACTGGGTCTCTATCAAATGAGCACCCTCAAGAACTTCTTCAAAGTAGTGCTCAGCAGCCATTCGACCTATGGCTGAATCCCGCGCTGCAACAGTGGTAGCATCCATCTCCGCCCAGTATGCTTTAACACGGGCAAAGGCCATCCGTGAGCCTTCTATGCACGCCGACCTCTTCATCGCATTAATGCGCGGCACCACGTCAAGGAGCTGCTGCACCAAGCTAAAATAGCTGTTCGGTTTTGGCCTTTCCGGCCATAGCTGGTCCACAACAGACCTCATGGCGAGTCCGGACAACCTATTCAGTTTGGCCCATTCGGCTAATTGGTCAGTCAATGAAAGCGGACGCTCGGGAGAATGGAATTGTGTCCAAAACAGCTGGTCCACTTCACGGTCCGTCTCACCCTGGAAGTACTTGGCCGCATCGGCAGCGCCCGCCGCCAAATCCATATACACATCCTCCGAACTCCACAGCCAATCCAAAGAGGCATACCGTGGATCTCCGAACTTCCTCCGCAACATAAAGGATTTCCCAGCTACAATATCCCTGGCTTCCCGCAGCTCCTCCTTCTTCGCCCTCATAGCAGAGCGGATGTCTTTTCTTGTCACAGCAGCCTTCTCAAGGTCCGATGCCTTCGCTAGGTTTTCCTTTTCAAGAACCCGACAACGGTCGGCGGTGGCATTTAATTCTATGGCCATCTTGGCCATCTTATCTCGGCTCTCGCCATGCGCGGCCTTCTCGGTTTTCAACTCTTCGGCCGCCTTCAAAGCGGCCGCATTACTAAACCTCGCTTGTTCCTTGGCTCGGGCAAGTTCTGCCCGCAAGGCTTCAACAGTGGCAGCTCCATCTGCAGTCACAACATATTAAAGATACTAGCATCATGCTGCTCTTACTATGTGGCATTTACCAGATAATGACACTTACCCTGTGCCTCGTCAAGCCTTTTGTTAACAAGCTCGATGTCGGCGTCTGCCACATCCAACTTCCGTTTTAAATGGGCAAACTCGCTAGTCCGGCTAGCCACCGGAGCTTCCATCACCTGCACATAGAGGCAGTATGGTCATTACCTGCGAATATGATCCTCTGTTCGTCGTCGTTTCCGACGACAACCAGAGTCTCAGGGGCTACTATCTACACAGTGCACACCTAGCATGTGCAGGACTATCATACGTTAGTTTACGTACCTCAAAGCCTGTCAGTAGACTCATAAAAGCTTCATGCAATCCGCTTTCGGTGGACAAGATTCTCTCTATCACCGTATTCATCAGCACACGGTGTTCATCTGAGATGGCCGCTCGCCCCACCAACTCCCTTAGAACATCCGATCGCACACCAGACGGTGTCAGACTCTTTTTTCCGCTCTCTTCGGGAGCCGGACACTGGGAGCTTCAGGGGTCAATGGGATTATCTTTTGGCCTCACCGGACCCGAAGAGGCCCTCCGCGATGACACTTCGGGGTCGCCCGCTTTCGGAGCGGAGGAGTCCGGAGGGGGCGTTTCGCTCTCCATCATCTCTGGAAGAAGATCCCCCGAAGACGAGCTCATTTGAGAGGGGCTAAGGCCCGAACTACAAAGATATATGCGGTGGTATTTTCTCAGAAGAAAAAGATGGCATACCTGTACTATTAAAGTATTTCGGGTCACTTATGACTCGCTGGAGAGTTCATCCCCCTGCAGACTTTGTGCGGCAAAAACACCCCCCAAGGTAGGACCCTCTGTGGGAGACTTCTTCTCCCGTTTGGAAGCTTCGGCATCCGAATCCCCGGGCGCAGTCCTTTTCCTCCGCCGGTCGTCTTCCTTCATGGAGACGCTCGCTCCCTTGATTAGAATGGGCAGCGTTGGGGGCCCGCGTCCGCCCATATTATCCTTCCCAGTATCTTCCTTCAAGGGCTCCGGGCAAGGTGCGACCTGGAGCATCTTTTCCAATACGGGATTGTCCAAACCCTCAGGGAGGGGGCCGAACACTGAATCAACTTCGCCTTTGTTAGCCAGTCCTGGTCAAAAAGCAAACTCTCAGAAATAACTTCATAACAAATGAGAGATAGTATGTTCGGCCGGAAGATTCCTTACCTGTTCGGCGGCGCGGTTACTGCTCAAGCCCACGTCCTCGGTGATTTCCGGACACTCTACCTGGGGTCCGAAGAATGACTTGTACATCTCCTCGTGCGTCAGGCCGAGGAAATCTTGGATGACACGTGGTCCCTCGGGATTGAACTCCCACAAGCGAAGGGGCCAGCGTTTGCAAGGTTGGACTTGACGAACCAGCATAACTTGTATTACCGCAACCAAACTAAAATCTCCATTGAAGAGATCTCGAATGCGGCTTTGCAGTATAGGCACGTCCTTGGCTGGACCCTAGCTCAGACCTCTGCTGATGCATGACATCAGTTGTGGTGGAGGGCCCGACCGGAAAACAGGGGCGGCCGCCCACTTGGCACTTCTAGGAGCCGTGATGTAGAACCACTCTTGTTGCCACAATTCAGACACCTCTGGAATGGAACCTTTGGGCCACGGAGCTCCTGTCATCTTGCATATTGAGGCACCTCCACATGCTGCATGTTGCCCCTCGATCATCTTCAGCTTTACTTCAAAGGTCTTGAGCCACAAGCCAAAGTGAGGGGTAACCCGGAGGAAGGCCTCACACACGACAATAAATGTCATGATATGAAGAAAGGAGTCCAGAGCTAGATCATGGAAGTCTAGCCCGTAATAAAACATCAAACCCCTGACGAAAGGATCCAGAGCAAGGCCTAGACCTCAGAGGAAGTGGGAGACGAACACGACGCTCTCGTTGGGTTTGGGGGAGGGGATGGCCTGCCCTCGGGCAGGCAGCCGATGCACAACCTCGGTGGTCAGATATCTGGCCTCCCTCAACTTTTTGATGTCTTCTTCCGTGACGGAGGAAGGCACCCATCGGCCTTGAAGGGTAGATCCGGACATGATTGAAGGTTCGGAGCACCTGACCTGAACTTTGGGTGTTTGAGCTTGAGGTGGGGGAAGGATTCGATTGAGCACGGGAGGGAAAAAATAAAAGCCTTGTCCCTTTATAAAGAGGGTGAATATCAAGTGTCCTCTCCGTGGCCGTTTGGACTTGCCTATAGTCTAGGAGTCCTAGAAGCGGTTGGGTTACCCATGCCCGTATTGATGAGAATCCCGGAATAAGGGGACACGATCTCTGCTTTAACAAGACGTGCCAAGGAAACCGCCTCGCATGACGCGTCGAGGTGGGATAATAAAACGATTCGAATAAAGGCTTGGCCGTGGTGCGATGTCGCACCACGGAATACGTCAGCAGATTAGATTTGTGTAAATATTATTCTCTCTATGGAAATATGTGGAAACTTATTTTGCAGAGCCGGACACTATCTTTGTGTTCAAAATCTTCTATGAAGTACTTGGAGGAGGAACCCGCCTTGCAATGCCAAAGACAAACTGCGCGCCGGACTCGTCGTCATTGAAGCCTGGTTCAGGGGCTACTGAGGGAGTCCTGGATTAGGGGGTGTCCGGATGGCCGGACTATACCTTCAGCCGGACTCCTGGATTATGAAGATACAAGATTGAAGACTTCGTCCCGTGTCCAGAAGGGACTTTCTTTGGCGTGGAAGGCAAGCTTGGCGATACGGATATGCAGATCTCCTACCATTGTAACCGACTTTGTGTAACCCTAACCCTCTCCGGTGTCTATATAAACTGGAGGGTTTTAGTCCGTAGGACAACATACAGAACAACAATCATACCATAGGCTAGCTTCTAGGGTTTAGCCTCTCCGTTCTTGTGGTAGATCTACTTTTGTACTACCCATATCATCAATATTAATCAAGCAGGACGTAGGGTTTTACCTCCATCAAGAGGGCCCGAACCTGGGTAAAACTCCGTGTCCCTTGCCTCCTGTTACCATCCGGCCTAGACGCACAGTTCGGGACCCCCTACCCGAGATCCGCCAGTTTTGACACCGACAAGGGGTGTGGCGTACCGCAAAACGGGACTCCACGGGATACTATTCATCTTCACCGTCGACCTCCTCCAGCCTCCACGGGCTCCTATTCATCCAGCCTCCACGGGCTCCTATTCATCCAGCCTCCATCGCGCGCTACTCCACTGGCTACTGTTCAACCACCCCTCCACCGTCTAATGTCCATCCAGCTCTCCACACCACGGGGTCCTGTTCAACCACCCCTCCACGGGCACCCCTCCACCGCCTACTGTTCATCCAGCTCTCCACACCACGGGGTCCTGTTCAACCACCCCTCCACCGTGTACTGTTCATCCAGCTCTCCACACCACGGGGTCCTGTTCATCCACCCATCCATGGGCACCCCTCCACCGTCTACTGTTCATCCAGCCCTCCACCACACCACGGGGTCCTGTTCATCCAGAGGCAATGCCACCGCTCACTGTTCATCCAACCCCCCTGTAACGCTCACTATTCATCCCATCGATCGGTTTCAGTTAGTAGCAGTAGCGAAGGAATCGCTCGATCGGGTTCAGTTAACAGCCATTGATCAATCGCTCGGGTTCAGTAACGCGTAGCGTGCAGTGCAATTGCTCGGGTTCAGTTAGAGCCCAACGCCTCGCTCGGGTTCAGTTAGAGCCAACGCCTCGCACACACGCGCGTACATGTACGAGAGAAACATGCATCGCTCGGCTCCCGACCTCCCACCGTAACCGGGAACTCCCCAAAATTTTCCTGCCCCTCGCTTCTACCACGGTTTTTTCCGTCATGGACGACCCAAAGAATGTCATGCAGCTGCTTCTCCGGCCTGCCTAGGATGAAAAGCCCATTTTCTGACATGATTTTTTGTCATAGAAGTAGGATCCCACCACATCTATGATGATAACGGGTTTGTCACAATTATCATCATAGAAGTGTCATATGTATGACAGAAAAAATCCGTTTGGCCCAAAATGTCACGGATGTGTCTTTTTTTTGTAGTGAATGATATTTCTATTTCTGATGCTGAAACACAATCTGGTAATGAACATGAACCTAGTGATAATGTTAATTAAGATGTTCATGTTGATGCTCAACCTAGCAATAACAATGATGTAGAGATTGAACCTGCTGTTGATCTTGATAACCCACAATCAAGGAATCAACGTTATGATAAGAGAGACTTCGTTGCTAGGAAGCACGGTAAAGAAAGAGAACCATGGGTTCAGAAACCCATGCCTTTTCCTCCTAAACCATCCAAGAAAAAGGATGATGAGGATTTTGAGCGCTTTGCTGAAATGATTAGACCTATCTTTTTGCGTATGCGTTTGACAGATATGCTTAAAATGAACCCTTATGCTAAGTACATGAAGGATATTGTTACTAATAAAAGAAAGATACCAGAAGCTGAAATTTCCACCATGCTTGCTAATTACACTTTTAAGGGTGGAATACCAAAGAAACTAGGAGATCCCGGAGTATCAACTATACCATGCTCCATTAAAAGAAACTAGGTTAAAACTGCTTTATGTGATCTTGGAGCCGGTGTTAGTGTTATGCCTCTCTCTTTATATCGTAGACTTGATTTGAATAAGTTGACACCTACTAAAATATCTTTGCAAATGGCTGATAAATCAACTGATATACATGTCGGTATTTGTGAGGATGTGCCTGTTGTGGTTGCAAACATTACTATTTTAACGGACTTTGTTATTCTTGATATTCCTGAGGATGGTAGTATGTCGATTATCCTTGTAGACCTTTTTTGAATACTGCAGGGGCTGTTATTGATTGCAACAAAGGCAATCTCACTTTTCATGTTAATGGTAATGAGCATATGGTACACTTTCCGAGGAAACAACCTCAAGTCCACAGTATCAATTCTATTGGAAAAATTTCAACAATTACTATTGGAGGTTTTGAATTTCCTCTTCCTACTGTCAAGAAGAAATATGATATTCTTATTGTTGGGGACGTGCATATCCCCGTTGAACCTAGTGTTATTCGAAATTTCTCCGGTTTCATGTTATTCGAAATGAGTTTGTTAACAAGACTTGATCAACCTTGTTAGTGGATTCCTTTTGATGAGCATGAGATGGATGAAGTTAGAAAGCATAACTTTCTGTACCCTCTTTTTACTTTTTGTTATTTAGTTTAAATAAAGTAAAAATAGTATTTTCTGTCTATTTTCTGACTTATCCTTGTAATAAAACATACCCTGAAAATAAAAGTTCTCCAAATGCCCTGAAAACGAAATATGATTTTTTTCAGAATATTTAAGAATTATTGGCACTGAGAACACATTAGGGGGCCCACCGTGTGCCCACGAGGGTGGAGGGCGTGCCCTACCCCCTAGGCGCGCCCCCTGCCTCATGGACCCCATGTGGGTCCCCTCCACTTATTCTTGTATCCACACACTTCGTCTTCCTCCAGAAAAAATCACCCACCAGCTCAAACCCAAGCTCTAGCTCATCTTGCTGCCATTTTCGATCTGCTTGCTCAAAGCTCCATTCACAAAACTGCTTTGGGGGATTATTCTTTGGTATGTGACTCCTCCAATGGTCCAATTAGTTTTTGTTCTAGTGCTTTATTTATTGCAAATTTTTGCTGCTTAGGTGACCCTGTTCTTGAGCTTGCATGTTAAATTTATGTGGTAAAAAGTAGTTTTAATGCATGATATAGCCTCTAGACACTTGTAGGAGTAGTTGCTATCAATTTTGTTGAGTTTGGTTCACTTTTATTTTAAGTTACTAGAAATTTCAAAAAAATTCAGAAAAGGATGAAGAGATTTTTGAGGGGCTCATCGAGCCGAAGTTCAAAGGATAAGCAAAGAGAAGAGAATAAGAAGCCCAAGTATAATCTCCCTTGTACTGCGGAGGTTCGGCCATGTGAATGGCCTTGTGATGAGTTCTTAAGAGAAGCTGGGATTTATGAAGATTTTTATTATTTGGCTGAGAATGTAGGCCTCACCGACTTCCTCCACGACCAGCGTGAATAGTATCTCTTACTCACCAATATTTTTGTGCGAAAATTTCATTTCCATGCTAGGAGATCGCCACCTTCGGTGGAATTTTATTTATATGATGAGCATAAGGAGATGTCACTTTATGATTTTTGCCGGGTTTGTAGGATACCCTTTGAGGGCAGCATAGAGGAACCACATCGTAATGATGTGGAGGGATTTATTGATATGATTGTTGTAGGGGAAACGAGGAAAGTTTTCGATGCAATAATTACTAGCATACATTTTCCTGTCCTATGTTACTTCGTAATATTTGCTAGTAGATGCTTAATTGCTCGCGGGAACTGTGGAAATCTTAGTGCCCCTGGTATTGTTATTTTGCGCCATGCTTTGTTTCGTGATACCACTTTTAGTTTAGGTGCTATTGGTGCTAAACGGTTAAATCTAAACCGTACAAAGGGACCCGTCTTAAGAGGCATCTTCGCCTCGCGCATTGCTGCACACTTTAACATACCTATTAGGCATTATGAGAAAGAGGAAAAGTTGCTGCCTCATATTTTTCTAGATTATAAGAGCATGGTAGCACATGATTTTATGGTTAAGAATAAGAAGAAGATGCTGAACTATAGACTGATATTTAATAAGAATCACTTTGATACTATTACCTTGCCTGCTCCCTCTTTGTTCAACATATTTTCAGGCACATACCCTGTTTTGCCGGAGGCCGTTCAGGCATACCAGAGCCTGACATCAGCTCTAGAGCCAGAGCCACTATCTGATCCTGACCGTCAATCTGTTTATCAGTGGGATTCGGAGGAGATCGCCAACCAGTGGCACCCCGAAGACCCCTCAGTACACCGGAGAGGGCAGTTTTGATCCATGGGCATAGACCAACTTAGGCCAAAAGCCTAAGCTTGGGGGAGTACGTATTTCTCATCGACATTACATTATTGTTCGCACACTCATGCCAAGTGTCGGTGCTCATACTTTTTCATTGTATCATCCATGCTAGTTTATTTTCTTTTTTAGATTTCTTCTTGTGTGTTTGAAAAACCTTAAGAAAACCAAAAAAATAGTTGTAGCTTTTAGCTAGTTTACTTTCCATGCCTGTAGTAGTAGTAATTTAAAAGAAAACCCCAAAAGATTTCGCATTCTTCTTTTTCTTGTTGGGAACTTTCCCGTGTAAATAGTTTTATTTCCTTTCTTTCCTTGGGGGTCGAGAGGAGAAGATCATGATGAAAATGTTGAGTGGCTCTCATATGCATTATTGTTGATCTAATAAAGAGCCCATATTACCTTGTCTTCTCCCTTGAATTGAATGCTTGCAGATTCCAGCTTACTCCAATGCACTTGCACTATTATTATTATCCACACTATTCGGTTGTGCAAGTGAAAGGCAATAATGATGATATATGATGAACTGATTGAGATGAGAAAAGCTGGTATGAACTCGACCTCTCTTGTTTTTGTAAATATGATTAGTCCATCGTTCCTGATTCAACCTATTATGAATGAAACATGTTTGCAATGACAATTAGAGATTATAGTTGCTTATGCCATGCTTAATTTGCTAGGAGTTTATAATGGTTTACCTTGCATGCCAACATGCTATTAAAATGGTTGTGATGTGGTATGATAGGGTGGTATCCTTCTTTGAACGATTCGAGTGGCTTGACTTGGCACATGTTCATGCATGTAGTTGAAACAAAATCAACATAGCCTCCATGATATTTATGTTCATGGTGAATTATATCCTACTCATGCTTGCATTCAGTGTTGATTAATTTTAAATGCCTGTTGTCGCTCTCTAGCTGGTCGCTTCCCAGTCTCTTTCTAACCTTCACCTGTACTAAGCGGGAATACTTCTTGTGCATCCAATTCCATAAACCCCAAAGTTATTCCATATGATTCCACCATACCTTCCTATATGCGGTATCTACATGTCGTTCCAAGTAAATTTGTATGTGCCAAACTCGAAACCTTCAAATAAAAATTTTGTTTTGTATGTGCGAATAGCTCATGTAACAACTAGGGCTATCTGTATCTTCCATGCTAGGCGGGTTATTCTCAAGAGGAGTGGACTCCGCTCCTCACTCACGAGAAAATGGCTGGTCACCGGGATGCCCAGTCCCATGCTCAAATCAAATCAAAATAATTGCAAACAAAACTCCCCCAGGATTGTTGCTAGTTGGAGGCACCTGTTGTTTCGGGCAAGCCATGGATTGATGCTTGTTGGTGGTGGGGGAGTATAAACTTTACCATTCTGCTTGGGAACCGCCTATAATATGTGTAGCATGGAAGATATCGAGATCTCTCGGTTGTTATGTTGACAATGAAAGTATACCGCTCAAAATATTATTCATCTCTATTTCAAAACCGAGCTCCGGCACCTCTACAAATCCCTGCTTTCCTCTGGGAAGGGCCTATCCATTTACTTGTATGTTGAGTCCTTGATCTTCAGGGGTACTACAATTTATTATTATTGCTCGCTAGTTGATTATGCCGTTGATATGAGTAAACATGAGACCTAAATGTTATTGTGAATGTGGTTAGTTCATAATCTTTGCTGAAAACTTGAATGTTGACTTTACATATTTACAACAAGAAGAGCAAACGGAGTTTGTAAAAGTTTTTCTTTATCACTTTCAGTTTATCAACTGAATTGCTTGAGGACAAGCAAAGGTTTAGGCTTGGGGGAGTTGATACGTCTCCATCGTATCTCCTTTTCCAAACACTTTTTCCCTTGTTTTGGACTCTAACTTGAATGATTTGAATGGAACTAACCCGGGCTGACGATGTTTTCAGCAGAATTGCAATGGTGTTATTTTTGCGCAGAAATAAAAATTCTTGGAATCACCTGAAAATCAATGGAGATTATTTTTGGAATGTAAAAAAATATTGGCGAAAGAATCAAGGCCAGGGGGCCCACACCCTGTCCACGAGGGTGGGGGCGCGCCCCCTGCCTCGTGGGCCCCTGGTGCTCCTCCGACCTCAACCTATTATATGTGAACCTATTATGTTTTCGTGAATATATGTGAGTTCTTGATCCTATCTTGCAAGTCTATAGTCACCTATTATGTGTTATGATCCGTTAACCCCGAAGTGACAATAATCGGGATACTTACCGGTGACAACCGTAGTTTGAGGAGTTCAGGTATTCACTAAGTGTTAATGTTTTGGTCTGGTACTCTATTAAAAGGAGGCCTTAATATCCCTTAGTTTCCAATAGGACCCCGCTGCCACGGGAGGGTAGGACAAAAGATGTCATGCAAGTTCTTTTCCATAAGCATGTATGACTATATTCGGAATACATGCCTACATTACATTGATGAACTGGAGCTAGTTCTGTGTCACCCTATGTTATAACTATTGCATGAGGAATCGCATCCGACATAATTATCCATCACTGATCCATTGCCTACGAGCTTTTCACATATTGTTCTTCACATATTTACTTTTCCGTTGCTACTATCACAATCACTATAAAACCAAAACTATTACTTTTGCTACCATTACCGCTATTATCATATTACCTTGCTACTAAATACTTTGCTGCAAATATTAAGTTTCCAGGTGTGGTTGAATTGACAACCTAGCTGCTAATACTTGAGAATATTCTTTGGCTCCACTTGTGTCGAATCAATAAATTTGGGTTGAATAATCTACCCTCAAAAACTGTTGCGATCCCCTATACTTGTGGGTTATCAGTGCACCACTTCAATGGCATAGCCAGTGAGAGGTCACGTCCGCTCTAGGCCGGCGTTAATAGGTAGTGGCCGCTCTAAAGTGACATGAATCCGGGTAGCTGGCACTAGGCAGGAACGCACACGGGCAAGGAGGGGAGGGTTTTGGGTGGACCAGGGTGGTCAGAATCGAGCGTGGTTGGTGCCCGGACGCCCGCAAAGCCCCCTGGTTTGTCTTCAGTTTGCAGAAAAAAGTGTGTCCGGACCACCCTGCGGACCGATGCAGGACTGCGTTGGATGTCACAAGACGTCTGAACTGTGCGGTCCTGATGATTGCGGACGGTTTGAGGGTCGAGATGCCCTTAGTATTGTTAGTATCTTGCATAGTACTTTGGTCATGGAAGCTCTTGTTGGTGGGAAAAGAAAATATGGTATGCAATCAAGGGAGGACTTGGCATGCGATTGAGGCGAGTAAAATGCACAAAACCATCACATTTGCAACACAATTAGCAAAAAACCATCACTTTAGAAATAGTTGCTTTCTCGTCGCCAAAAATTTGACACTAGCAAAAAGCATCCAACCATTTATTGAACAGCTTTTGACGTGGCGAAGCACACGTGTGGACGGCGCGACGCCTAATGGCCATTAACATCCATCCCACCGGTGTAGTCAAAACGTGTTTCCTTAAAGGAAAACAGCGGCCGGAACCACTCTCTCCTTCAGCCCCTCCCCGCCACCGATGCCGCTCAACCGTGCCGTTGGATCGTATTGTGTTCTTGGAAAGACGGGGATTAGAGCAGCAAGAAGGACTTGAGCTATACTGGCATGGACATGAATCTGTGGGTAAATGTTCCACTGGTTTTGTTTGGGTTAGGGTTAGGATTTGGGGATTTTCCATTTCAGATCTGATTTAAGCTACATTGATGTTTCTTGTCAAAGCAGGAAAACCCTAAGACCACCATTGATGCTCCCTTCTATGGCCCAATGGCTGACCCGGCCATCAAATGCAAGCTTCACCAGTTTAGGGTCGAGAAATTTGTTGGATTTGATGGCATAGACACTAGGAGGAGATTTTATGGTTGTGCTAAGCCGACAATTTGCCTTTGTTTTCCTGTTTAAGCTTATCACTTTGGTTTGTAACTGAATTAGTTTGATTTCAGTGTTTACTAATATTTTTACTATTGACTGAATTTAGTTTTGTACTGAAGTTTATTGTTGCTAACTTGCAAAGTAGTTAACTAAATTTATTATTGCAATGAATCTTGTAGTTGATGACTTGCAAAGTAGTTAACTGAATTTTGGTTTAACTAATTCTTGTAGGTACGAAGGATGGATTCTATGTCATCCATCACATGAATGAGTTCATGAGAGATCAACAAACACTTCGCATGTCATCTGCAGTCGATGACCATGTCCACAAATGGGCCGCAACCATAGCATCCGAACCGGATGAAAATCTCAGACTTGACCTCTATCGCATCCAGCAGGACATTGCGACGATCATCGTCAAAGATGTCCTCCCAGAGGATGGGATGACCTACGGTGGCTCACAAATGTGGGATGACATCATCATTCACATGGAGCTACAGCGTCAAGACATGAAGCCTTTCACCAAGCTACGTGATATCGTCCCGGATATAACGGAGAGGAGGAAGATGAAGTGATTGACGATGATGACGTCCACTGTGATGTAAACTTTGTGTAGGACAAAACTTTGAATTTATGTACGATGAAATTTTGTGATGTAAACGGTCCTCGTGAACTTGTGTGCCTCTCTAGTTAATTAGTTTGGTGACAGTGTCCTATACTAGGGGGCCCTAGCCTAGCTGTACTAATACATGGGCCGAACTGCCAGCCCATCAAGGAGGAGAGACTTCAAAGGCCTTCAATATGCCTTCACTGAAGACTTGGCGTGTACCTCAAGTATATTTGTTAGATTCAGCATGTAATCCCCAGATGGCAAACGACCGTTGACACATCTTCGTCGTATCTATAATTTTTTATTGTTTCATGCCAATATTTTACAACTTTCATATACTTTTGGCAACTTTTTATATTATTTTTGGGACTAACATATTGATCCAGTGCCTACTGCCAGTTCCTGTTTGTTGCATGTTTTTTCGCAGAATATCCATACCAAACGAAGTCCAAATGCGATAAAATCTACGGAGACTTATTTTGGAATACATGTGATTTGGGGGGGGGGGGGATTCAACATGAGATGATGCCAGAGGGGCCCACAAGCCCTAGGGGCATGCCCCTACCCTGGGTGCGGTAAGGAGGCTTGTGGGGCCCCTGTAAGGCGGTTTCCGCCCTTCTTTTGCCGCAAGAAAGATATATCCGGATAAAAATCGTGTTAAAATTTCAGCCCAATTGGAGTTACGGATCTCTGGAAATTTAAGAAACGGTGAAAGGGCAGAAAATAGAGTGCAAAAACAGAGTAGAACAGAGAGAGAGAGAGAGAGAGAGAGAGAGAGAGAGAGAGAGAGAGAGAGAGTTCCAATCTCAGAGGGGCTCCCGCCCCTCCGCTGCCATGGAGGCCATGTACCAGAGGGGAAACCCTCCTCCCATCTAGGGGGAGGCCAAGGAAGAAGAATAAGGAGGTGGGGCTAACTCCCCCTCTCTCTCCCGGTGGCGCCGGAACGCCGCCGAGGCCATCATCGTGACGATGATCTAAACCAACAACTTCATCGCCGTCATCACCAACTATCTCCCCCTCTATGCAGTGGTGTAACACCCCTTCTCCTTGCTGTAATCTCTACTTAAACATGGTGCTCAACGCTATATATTATTTCCCAATGATGTATAGCTATCATATGATGTTTGAGTAGATCCGTTTTGTCCTATGGGTTGATTGATGATCATGATTGGTTTGAGTTGTATGTTTTATTATTGGCGCTGTCCTATGGTGCTCTCTGTGTCGTGCAAGCGTGAGGGTTACCCGCTATAGGGTTTGCAATATGTTCATGATTCGCTTATGGTGGGTGGCGTGAGTGACAGAAGCACAGACCCGAGTAAGTAGGTTGTTTGCCTATGTGAGTAAAGAGGAGTTGATACTTTAATGCTATGGTTGGGTTTTACCTTAATGATCTTTAGTAGTTGCGGATGCTTGCTAGAATTTCAATCATAAGTGCATATGATCCAAGTAGATAAAGTATGTTAGCTTATGCCTCTCCCTCATATAAAATCGTAATAATGCTTACCTGTCTAGTTATCGATTTCCTAGGGACAGATAACTTTCTTGTGTGACTAAAAGCTCTCTACTAAAACTAACTTAGTTGTTCTTTATCTAAACAAGTCCTAGGTTTTTTTACGTGTTCTTTATTATCTTCAAACCTATCCTATCACACCTATAAAGTACTTCTAGTTTCATACTTGTTCTAGGTAAAGCAAACGTAAAGTGTGCGTAGAGTTGTATCGGTGGTCGATAGAACTTGAGGGAATATTTGTTCTACACTTAGCTCCTCATTGGGTTCAACACTCTTACTTATCTAGAAAGGCCACAATTGATCCCCCGTACTTGTGGGTTATCAACCGTGCGTAACCCTAGATACACCTGGTGCCTATATAAACTAGAGAGTTTAGTTCTTAGAGGATCATTTATACAATCATCATCATCATACCCCTAAGGTTCAGACCACAACTCACGATCTCTAGGTAGATCAATTCTGTACTTTGATACTCTCATAATATAAGCAAGAGCAGGACATAGAGAGGGCCCGAACGTGGGTAAACATAATATGTTCTCTTTCTCTTGTTACCCATTGATCCGATCTAACAGCTCGGGCCCCCCTACCCGAGGTCTGCCGGTTTTGACACCAGCATTGGTGCTTTCATTGAGATCTCGCTGTTTAATTGCAAGGGGTTGATGGCTCATCTGCATATCAATGGAAGTATTGGCTACGGTGACATCTTCGTCCCCGGCCAGCTTTTCGCCTTCGGCAACATTGTGTTGCACGCTGATCCAACCATCCATATAGGTTGGGTTGAGAGCTTTGCTCTGAACCATGTCATCTTGTTCGGAAGCCTGGAGTATACCGTGGACGCCCGAGGTGACCTAGTCCTTTCAGGATGGACCCATATCAGTTTGAAGACCCCTCCGGTGTCGTGACCCCAGATTTGGCTTACGATGGGATCCTCAGATCCACCCTCTCCCTAGAGCCGACCACGGAGGTAGATCCGGTGATTGTTGCATCCGGCTTAAACGTTGGGGCCTCAGGTGCTAGCGTTGAGCTGAGCTCATCTTTGGACACTGCAGCAGTGATTGCGTTATCAGGGGCCGATGTAGTTGCTACTCCCTCCTACCAGGAACCAGCCCCGAGCGAGCAAGAGCAGTGCTACGTCAAGTAGCCCAGAAAAAATATTCAAGATCAGCCCGGCTTACAGCCAGGCCCTGGACACGGAGGAGCTCTCGCGAATAAATTAGGTGCTAGATTGAATCCAAAACCTGGCGATCTCATTCGCCATTTATGATCACATCAGACATAAAGCCGACGATCGGGAAATTTTTATCCCACCCACCACCCACTTCGTCGCCATGGTCAAGGACTTGACCGATGCACTTGACTACGGCTCCGAGGAAGCCACTAACATGGATGAATATGTCTATGGCGATGCCAGAGCAAATCCCTCTATGGTCATACCTCATACAGGGAACTGGGCCGCAACGTCTACCTACGACGTCTACATCGTTAACATTCCCAAGGATGACTCCAAGGAGAAACCCAAAGAAAACCCAAAATGTTGCCGCTCAAAGAGGCAAACGAAGGGTCACAATGGAAGGAAAAGCACGACCAACACCTCGGGAGCTACCAATAACAGCGTTGCCCACAACGCAGTCAAGAACCTGGGCGAGGACGCTCAATCCTCACCCGCCCAACAGAACGGGTCCGCTGGAACGACTGCGAAGGAAAATCTCGAGGACATGGGCACCTTCGACGACATATCAGATAAGGATTACCTCCCTGAATCCAAGGACAATGTAAGTCTCAGACCCGAAGACTTCATGGTGCCCACAAACCCATCCGAGCAAGCACGCCTTCAACAGAAGCTAATGGCAACCGCGCGGAGCATGAAAAAGAAATAGCAGGAGCTATATACCCATGAAAACACACTTAATGATAAATGGGTAAAAATCCTCGCGGAGAAAGCAAACCTCGAAACTCGACGCTCGGCCACTAAGTCGTTTCCCCGGCACCGGTTCCTGCCTGACTTCGAGGATGGGGCAACAGAGAACGAGCTGATAGCATATGGTCAAACACGCGAGCCTGACCGTCTCCCTAGAGGGCGAGATCGGCCAACAGAGGCACCTAAGGAACCCCCCTGCGAAAACCCGCCCTCATGGCAAGAGTGCGGTCGAGCACTCCTAGACCATTGATCCGCGCAGTAAGCTACATGCCAATAATGCCCCTTCTTGATCCATTTACAGATCATGGGACCGTGTACCAGCCAGTTTGGAGGGCTATGACGCTTGGTTAGACAAGCACGAAAGATCTCGGGAGAAGACCCGAGCTAGGACAATGGTTCATGCCCGGCAAGATGCGGCTCGTTATTGTGGGCCCACACATCTAGTATATTTCACATACGAGGTCATGGAGCACTAGTTCCAAGAGGGGTTTAAACCCATCAACCCCAAAAATTCTGAAAACTTAGGACAACATGGGAAATTTGTATATCAATGTAAAAAATTCAAGAATTTATCACGTTCCAGTAGATCAGATCAATTCTATTACTAGGCGAAAAAGTTTTTGTTTTCTCACAGAAGCAACTCAACAATCTTCCAAACCATCCCAAAGGTCTTACTTGGCACAAACACTAAAACGCAATCATAACAGAAGTATAATTGCATATCTATTAAAAATAGAAGAAAAAACATAAAAATAAAATTGGGTTGCCTCCCAATAAGCGCTATTGTTTTACGCTCCTAGCTAGGAATATTGCATAGATCTAGGTATTATCATCTTTAGTATTCAATTCCTCAATCACACATCCATACTTCGTAGGGATTTCATTAGGTTTGTTGATGATCACACTCCTAGGTAGAAAATCAATAAATTCATTCGTAAGAATAGGTTCCTTAATCATATTGATAAAACTAGGATAAATACTTATCATCTAAAGATCCTTGTTTCCTCTACTAGATTATACACCCTTATTTTTAGGAACATATGTAAACTTAGTAGTTTTATTGGGAGGAAATTTTGGGGTAGTCTTTTTTTAGCAAACACAGTGGGGAAAGGCTCCCCACTGTGACTCTATTTTCTATTAATAATGGGTGGTGTTACATGGGTCTGTACAGAAAGAGGTACATGATACTAAAGAAATTAACAGTTTACAATGTATCCAACCAGGATTGCATCCCATCCTTTAAACTAGGTCTTGATGTTTTGATAATGGTGCTAAAATGCTCTTTGAAATTTGATAAGCAGTGAGTCAAACTTCTATCATTGTTGTCAAAGATAATGTCACACCTGTGTTTCCATATGCTCCAACACCCTGCTATCATCTTCTCCTTAAAACCCTGGCTTTGATCTCTGCTTTTGCCTTCCATCAGCATTTCTATAATATTAAGATCTGTATTCCATCAGCATTGGGGTAGTCTTGATAGAAGCAAACGCGGAACCCAAATTGGTAATAGCATCCTCCAACCTATCGATTCTAGCAGAACCTTGTTCTACCCTCTCATCAATTATAGGTTCCTTCTCTTTTGGGAGTTTTAAGGTAATTCCTAGCTTTGATCCGATTTGAGTAATATGATTATGAATCCTTTTATCCAAATTTTCAACATGCTCTATAGTAGATATTTTATTCTGAAGAATATCAAGCCTTTGCATCACATGTTCCAAAGTCATTGTTGTTTCATTTATTATGATTGGTGGTGATCCCACCAAATTTCCCATAGCATTAAAAGCATCCATAGGGTGACCCCCAAGAAATTTCCCCCAGTAATAGTATCTAGCACAAATCTATACCAAGTAGTAACACCCACATAAAAATTTCAAAGAAGAACTATAGTGGATTGCTTACGAATAGATCTATTCTGAGCATCGCAAATTCCATACCAAACATCTTTTAAATTCTCTCCTCCCCTTTGTTTAAATTAAGAACTTCACTTTCTAGAGTACATTCTACGAGAGAAGGACTAGCCATGATAGCAAATAAAGAAATCTAGCACACAAGCAAACAAAAGGCAAATGAAAAGACGAACGGAAAGAAGACAAATAAAAAGGCAAATATTTTTGTGTCTTTTTGAAAATGTTTTAGAAGTGGGGGAGAGGAAAATGAGAGGAAAATGGAGAATAATGTAAATGAAAGAGATGAGAGTTTATGATGGGTACTTGGTAGGCTTGGTGTAGATCCTCCCCAGCAATGGCGCCAGAAATTCTTCCTGCTACTTCTTGAGCTTGTGTTGGTTTTTCTTCTGAAGAGGAAAGGGTGATGCAGCAAAGTAGAGATAAGTATTTTCCCTTAGTTAAGAACCAAGGTATCAATCCAGTAGGAGGAACACACAAGTCTCTAATGATAGCACCTACACAAACAAACAAATAGTTGCACCCAATGCGATAAAGGGGTTGTCAATCCGTTCACGGTTACTTGCAAGGATGAGATCTGATAGAGATAGGTATAAAAGATAAATAAAAGTGCAAAATAAAGTAAAGGTAAATAAATTGCAGCGGGGTATTTTTGGGTTTTTGGTTTTATAGATCTGAAAATAATATGATAAGAATAGACCCGGGGGTCATAGTTTTCACTAGAGGCTTCTCTCTTGAAAGAAAGCATACAGTGGATAAACAAATTACTATTGAGTAATTGATAGAAACGCAAATAATTATGACGATATCTAAGGAATGATCATGAATATAGGCATCATGTCCGTGACAAGTAGACCGACTGCTGCCTGCATCTACTACTATTATTCCACACATCGATCGCTATCCAGCATGCATCTAGTGTATTAAGTTAACAAGAACGGAGTAACGCCTTAAGCAAGATGACATGATGTAGAGGGATAGATCCAATCAATATGAATAAACCCCACATTTTTATCCTTAATGGCAACAATACAAATACGTGGCATGTCCCCTTCTGTCACTGGGATTGAGCACATCAAGAGTGAACCTATTACAAAGCACCTCTCCCATGGCAAGAAAAATCAATCTAGTTGGCGAAACCAAATCAATAGATCAAAGAGAAAAACAAAGCTATCTTAATCATGCATAAAAGTGTACAGAGAAGACTCAAATGATATTCATAAATAATCTGATCATAAACCCACAATTTATCGGATCTCAACAAACGCACTACAAAAGAAGATTACATCGAATAGATCTCCAAGAACATCGAGGATAACATTGTATTGAAGATCAAAGAGAGAGAATAAGCCATCTAGATACTAGCTATGGACCTGTAGGTCTATGGTAAACTACTGACACATCATCGGTAGGGCAGCAAGGTTGATGTAGAGGCCCTCCGTGATCGAATCCCCCTCCGGTGGAGTACAGGCAAAGGCCTCCAGATGGGATCTCACGAGGAAAGAAACTTGCAGCGGCAAAAAAGTAATTTTTGGTGTGCTCTTTGGTATAAGGGGAATATTTGGGTATTTATGAAGCTGATATTATGGTTGGAGAGGCATTAGGGGGCCCACAAGCCTGGGGGGCATGCCTCCCGGGCTTGTTGCCAACTGGTGGCCCCTTTGACCCCCTCCCAAAGGTTCCTAGGTGTCTTCTAGTCCAAGAAAAATCCTCAAAAAAATTGTTTTGTTTGGAATCCATTTGGTATTGATTTTCTATAGAAGACAAAAACAAGGAAAAAACAACAACTAGAACATGGCACTAGGTTAATAAGTTAGTCCAAAAAATGATATAAAATAGCATAATAATGCATATAAAACATCCAAGATGGATAATATAATAGCATGGAACAATAAAAATTATAGATACGTTGGAGACGTATCACACGCATACAGTAGCAAAGGCCATGCACCAGCCGGAGGCTGTAACACCATGTTGAGATATACAACACCGATTTTTGGCATAATCTCACCCACCTTTAACCTAAGTTCCTCTAGATAATTTAATACACAAGTTTTATCAAGTCTATTAAAATTAACAACATGGGGTTGAGCATGTTAAAAATAACTTCCACTACAATTTCTCAACTCCCAAGTCTTGAAAGACTTCCTCTTGTGCAAAGTTTTACTTGGTTAATTTCATTTCATTTTAAAAATTGTCCCAAGGAAAACCTATCCTATGCATCGGTTCATCGTGATCGGAATTAGATATATAGTTTTTGGCCTCGTGAAGGAGAAACCATCGCTCAAGCTTGGGGGAGGCTTAAGTACATAATGTAGACATGCCCCAATCATGAGCTCTTAAGGGAAATTATCTTACAATTTTTTTATGCTCGGCTTTCTCATGATGATCAAACCATGCTTGATTCTTCTTCTACTGGTTCCTTTATGAAGAAAACTATTGAATTCAGATGGGATCTTCTGGACAGAATTAAACACAACTCTGAAAGTTAGGGACTCAGCAAAGGTAAAGTGTCAGGTATAAAACTCGAGTTTGATTGTGTTAAATCTTTTATGGATACCAATGCTTTTCACAAGTTTAGCACTAAATATGGACTTGACTCTGAGATAGTAGCCTCCTTTTGTGAATTATTTGCTACTCATTTTGATCTTCCTAAGGAGAAGTGGTTTAAATATCACCCCCCCCCCTATTAAAGAAAAGATTGAGGAACCTGTTATAGTTAAAGATGAAACTATCATTTACAATGTTGACTCATTTATGCCTACTGCTTATATTGAGAAACCTCCTTTTTCTGCTAGGATTAAGGAACATGTTAAAGCTACAATTGTGGTTAGTAAAAGTAATATTAGAACACCTAGACCCTCTGAACAAGTTCAGGTTGAACCTAATATTGCTATGGTTAAAAATCTCTTGGTCGGTAATATTGATGGGCATGTTATTTACTTTTGCGATGATGCTACTAGAATTTCCAAACCTGTTACAAATGAATGAGATATGCTAGACAAGAATAAACACATAGTGGGCATGCCTGTTGTTTCTGTTAAAATGGTAAATCATTGTTATCATGGTTTATGTGACATGGGTGCTGGTGTTAGTGATATTCCTTTTACTCTATATCAAGAAATTATTAATGATATTGCACCTACTGAGATTGAAGATATTGATGTCACTATTAAGCTAGCAAATAGAGATACTGTTTCACCGCTTGGAATTGTTAGAAATGTTGAAGTCTTGTTTGGTAAGATCAAGTACCCTACTGATTTCTTACTACTTGGTTCTGAACAAGATAATTTTTTGTCCCATTATATTTGGTAGACCTTTCTTGAACACTGTTAATGCTGAAATTGATTGTGTCAAAGAAAATGCTAGAGTTAAATCTAGTAATGTATCTCATGAATTCAATTTCTCTAAGTTCAATAGACAACCTCATGAAAAAGAATTGTCTAGTAAGTATGAAATTATTGGTCTTGCTTCTATTGCCATACCTCCTACAAATCTGCTAGAACAATATTTGCTAGACCATGAAAATGATATGCATATGAATAAAAGAAATGAGATAGACAAGATATTCTTTGATCAACAGCACCTATCCTTAAACATAATTTGCCTGTTGAAACCCTTGGAGGTCCTCCTCCACCAAAGGGTGACCCGGTGTTTGAGTTAAAGCAATTACCTAATACGTTGAAATATGCTATCTTGATGAAAATAAAATATAGCCCATTATTATTAGTGCTAACCTTTCAGAGCATGAAGAAAAGATATTACTTAAAAATCTGTGAGGAAGCACTATGCCGCTATTGGATATACTCTTGATGATCTTAAGGGCATTAGTCCCACTCTATGTCTGCACAAGATTAATATGGAGCCTGACGCTAAGCCAGTTGTTGATCATCAACGATGGTTAAATCCTAAGATGAAGGATGTGGTAAGAACTGAAATATTAAAGCTTCTGAAAGTAGGTATAATCTATCTCATAGCTGATAGTAGATGGCTAAGTCTTGTTCATTGTGTTCCTAAGAAAGGAGGTATAATTGTTGTTCCTAATGATAAAAATGAACTCATTCCATAAAGAATTGTAACTAGTTATAGGATGGTAATTGATTTTAGGAAATTAAACAAAGCTACTAGAAAAGATCATTACCCCTTGCCTTTTATAGATCAAATGTTAGAAAGACTATCTAAGCACACACACTTTTGTTTTCTTGATGGATATCCTGGTTTCTCTCAAAAATACCCGTGTCACAAGATGATCAAGAGAAAACTACTTCTACTTGCCCCTTTGGAACTTATGCTTATAGATGTATGCCTTCTGGTTTATGCAATGCACCTGCCACTTTCCAAACATGCATGACTACTAATTTTTGTGAAAGGATTGTTGCGGTTTTCATGGATGATTTCTCTGTTTACGCGACTTCTTTTGTTGATTGCTTAAGCAACCTTGATCGAGTTTTGGAGAGATGTGAACAAATTAATCTTGTCTTGAATTGGGAGAAGTGCCATTTTATGGTAAATGAAGGTATTAACCCAAATATTTTTCTCCGTTTGGACTTCGTTTGATATTAATTTTCTGAAAAGCCAAAAACAAGCAAAAAATAGGAACTTGAACAATCGAAGACTAGGTTAATGGGACAGTCCCAAAAATGATATAAAATAGCATATAAATACATATAAAACATCCAAGGTTGATACTATAATAGCATGGAACAATAAAAAATTATAGATACGTTCGAGACGTATCAGCTACTACTAGGGTTTTCCTAGTTGTAGATCTTGCAGCTTGTTACTGCACTAACTTGCCCCCTTGGGTTTTGGAGATTGTTGTTAAAAACAATAAGCGGTTGATTTGTTTAATAATGCACACAGAGAGAAATAATCCCTAACATATCCAGAAGAATGATATATTCTGACGAGAAGTTTGAAGAACTTCACTATGGAGTATCTACATTGTAGAGAAGAGAGAGTTATGTTTTGAGAAGAAATCATGCCGAGAAAATTCTGTGAAGGAGTTGATGCCTTAAATATTGCTAAAATGAAGAAAATTTTCTTTGGTGGGTCTGAAGAAGGATGATTGTAGTCGAGACGTCTGAAGGCGAAGGTAAGATGGAGTATTTGTTTCATTTTTTTCTCTTTATCTTATTTGATTCATGGTACCACCGTACTATTAAGAGGGGTATAGGTATTAGAGACTTAAGTTTGTTGTGATGCTTGGCCAAAAACTATGAAAGACCCATCTGTGTCATAGCCTACTTAGATTTCATTAAGACACATTTGATTATGAGAAGTGCAACTTCATATAGCTGAAAATGTGTAATATGCACTTTTCTCACATTCGAAAAAGTGCATGTTGCACTTTACATGAAATTTAGCTTTTCCTCCTTTTCCAACAAGTTCTCCCTCTTCATGCACTTCCACTATGTGGAGGAGGATCAATGGGGTGCTCTGAGGAGGGAGGTGAGGGTGGTGCTGGACGGCTACCAGGACCTCCACCTCACCAAGCGGAGAAAGGTCCTGAACATCAGGCCCTCCATGCATTAAGTAGGACAAGGGAAACAACATCGAGTTCTTGCTCGAGTCTCTCGGTGAATTACACTTGCATAGCACATCAAGATTGTTCTAATCATAGTGTTTCTTTAATGAAAATTGATGGCACAACCTGTGGTTTTGTTTAGAAAATGTTGCCATGCCCTGCATCGCCTGCAAAGGAAGTGACACATGATTGTTGTAATTGTGGTGGTTTGTTTCTGAGAGAAACCGCATATCATCATACTTGGTAGAAATACAAACATACGTGGAAATTACATGAACAAAAATGACCATAGCCCTAGAAACGTTGCAAAAGGAACCCAGTACAAAGATTTAAAAACACCATAGTGGCTTATTTAATGGAAATCGACGGCGTCGTCCATTGTTCTAGTAAAAACAACACATATAATGCATGTATTAAATGTTGATGCTATTTAATGCATGTCTTATTGGTTACTCCTACTTGCTAATAACAACAAGTTTTGGATGTTTTTTCTTCGTAGGCTATGCGGGGTGTGGCGATGATTTCCCGATATACATCAAGGATGACCGCACAAATGAGGATGTGTACAAGGTGTAGTGCGCACTACACATGCCCTTTTTTGCGCTAATGTACACTATCGATCCAATCCAATGAACTGATGCCCTTTTGCACATAAACATCAAAAAAGGTGTTGTGCAAGATGGTACAAGGCATCGGGATCCTTGTGACCATGTTTCCACATAAGACTAGTGCATCCTACTCTCTGCCTGAGCCTATTGAAGTATACAATAAACCAATATATCTAGTAGGTATAGTATAATGCATGCATGTATGGAATGTATAATAGTTGCATGCCTTTTTTTGTGTAGTAATTTTATGCCTTCTAAAGTTAGTGTGGCTAGCTATCTACCTAGCTACCTAAACCAACTATTGTTATATAGTGGTCACTATTCTTGTTGTAGACCTAGCAGTTTAGTGCATGACATATATATGTTTTTGAACTACTTCCCCGTAAGGTTGATTGTTGATACGTCTCGAACGTATCTATAATTTTCGATTTCTCCATGCTATATTATCTACTGTTTTGAATGTTTATGGGCTTTATTATACACTTTTATATCATTTTTGGGACTAAACTATTAACCCATAGCCCAGTGCCAGTTTCTGTTTTTACCCTGTTTTAGGGTTTCGAAGGAAAGGAAAATCAAACGGAGTCCAATTGACCTGAAACTTCACGGAACTCATTTTTGGAAGGAAAGAAGCCTAGAAGACTTGTAGTGCACGTCGGGGGACCTGCAAGGAGGTCATGAGGCAGGGGGCGAGCCCACCCCCCTGGGCACGCCCTCCACCCTCGTGAGCCCCTCGTGGCCCGCCTGACGTACTTCTTCTGCCTATATATATATCTCCATATACCCTAAAAACATCCGGGGGCACAATAGATCGGGAGTTCCGCCGCCAGAAGCCTCTGTAGCCACCGAAAACCAATCTAGACCCGTTCTGGCACCCTGCCGGAGGGGGCAATCCTTCTTCGGTGGCCATCTTCATCATCCCGGTGCTCTCCATGATGAGGAGGGAGTAGTTCTCCCTCGGGGCTAAGGGTATGTACCAGTAGCTATGTGTTTGATCTCTCTCTCTCTCGTGTTCTTGAGGTGATACGATCTTGATGTATCGCGAGCTTTGCTATTATAGTTGGATCCTATGATGTTTTCTCCCCCCCCCTCTACTCTCTTGGAATGAATTGAGTTTCCCCTTTGAAGTTATCTTATCGGATTGAGTCTTTAAAGATTTGAGAACACTTGATATATGTCTTGCCATGGATATCTGTGGTGACAATGGGATATCACGTGATTCACTTGATGTATGTTTTGGTGACCAACTTGTGGGTTCCGCCCATGAACCTATGCATAGGGGTTGGCACACGTTTTCGTCGTGATTCTCTGGTAGAACTTTGGGGCACTCTTTGAGGTCCTTTGTGTTGGTTGAATAGATGAATCTGAGATTGTGTGATGAATATCATATAATCATGCCCACAGATACTTGAGGTGACATTGGAGTATCTAGGTGACATTAGGGTTTTGGTTGATTTGTATCTTAAGGTGTTATTCTAGTACAAACTCTAGGGCTATTTGTGACACTTATAGGAATAGCCCAACGGATTGATTGGAAAGAATAACTTTGAGGTGGTTTCGTACCCTACCATAATCTCTTCGTTCGTTCTCCGCTATTAGTGACTTTGGAGTGACTCTTTGTTGCATGTTGAGGGATAGTTTTATGATCCAATTATGTTAGTATTGTTGAGAGGACTTACACTAGTGAAAGTATGAACCCTAGGCCTTGTTTCCTAGCATTGCAATACCGTTTACGCTCACTTTTATCACTTGTTACCTTGATGTTTTTATAATTTCAGATTACAAATACCTTTATCTACTATCCATATACCACTTGTATCACCATCTCTTTGCCGAACTAGTGCACCTATACAATTTACCATTTGTATTGGGTGTGTTGGGGACACAAGAGAATCTTTGTTATTTGGTTGCAGGGTTGCTTGAGAGAGACCATCTTCATCCTACGCCTCCCATGGATTGATAAACCTTAGGTCATCCACTTGAGGGAAATTTGCTACTATCCTACAAACCTCTGCACCTGGAGGCCCAACAATGTCTACAAGAAGAAGGTTGTGTAGTAGACATCAAGCTCTTTTCTGGCGCCGTTGCCGGGGAGGTTAGCGCTTGAAGGTATATCTTTAGATCTTGCAATATAGTCTTTTAGTTTCTTTTTTTATCACTAGTTTAGTTTATAAAACAAAACTATAAAAAATGGAATTGAGTTTGTCTCATACGCTTCACCTTTTTAATATCTTTCGTGAGTATGATGGAAAGGATAATTGTGCTCAAGTGCTAGAAGAAGAAATCTATAAAACGTTTGGCACTAAATATTTGAATGATGAGCATGATTGCAATGTTGTTAGTATGAATTCCTTGAATATCTATGATGCTAATGATATGCAAAGCCACAAGCTTGGGTAAGCTATGTTTGATCAAGATGATATTTTTTGTCGCCCAAGCTTTGATGAGCAAATTTACTATGATGAAAGCATGCCTCCTATCTATGATGATTATTGTGATGACACGTATGCTTTAAAGAATAATGATAACCATGAAACTTGTCATCTTGATCTTAATTTTCAATCACATGATAGTTATTTTGTTGAGTTTGCTCCCACTATTATTCATGAGAAGAAATTTGCTTATGCGGAGAGTAATAAAAATTCTATGCTTGTAGATCATGAAAAGAATGCTTTAGGTGCTGGTTATATTGTTGAATTCATTCATGATGATAGTGAAAATTATTATGAGGGAGGAATATATGCTTGTAGGAATTGCAATAATATCAAGTTTCCTCTCTATGTGCTTAAAGTTTTGAAGTTATGCTTGTTTTACCTTCCTATGCAAGTTGATTCTTGTTCTCATAAGTTGTTTGCTCACAAAATCCCTATGCATTGGAAGTGGGTTAGACTTAAATGTGCTAGTCATATTGTTTGTGATGCTCTCTTTATGTTTCAATTCTTATCTTTTATTTGAGCATCATTGTGATCATCATGCCTAGCTAGGGGCATTAAACGATAGCGCTTGTTGGGAGGCAACCCAACTTTATTTTTGGTCTTTGCTTTTTGCTCCTGTTTAGTAATAAATAATTAATCTATACTCTTTTTAGATGTGGTTTTATGCTTTTAATTAGTGTTTGTGCCAAGTAGAACCTTTGGGAAGACTTGGGGAAAGTCTTGTTGATCATGCTGTAAAAAACAGAAACTTTAGCGCTCATGAGAATTGCTGCCATTTTGATTTGGAGAGTGATATTTAGTTAATTATTTTTTAAGATGATTAATAGATAAATTCATCAGGTCCATCAATTTATTTGAGAATTTTATGTGCTCCATAAGTATACGTTTGATTCAGATTACTACAGACTGTTCTGTTTTTGACAGATTCTGTTTTTCATGTGTTGTTTACTTATTTTGATGAATCTATGGCTAGTAAAATAGTTTATAAACCATAGAGAAGTTGGAATACAGTATGTTTAACACCAATATAAATAAAGAATGAGTTCATTACAGACCTTGAAGTGGTGATTTATTTTCTTATACTAACGGAGCTTACGAGTTTTCTGTTAAGTTTTGGGTAAAGATTCGATGGACTATGGAATAAGGAGTGGCAAGAGCCTAATATTGGGGATGCCCAAGGCACCCCAAGGTAGTATTCAAGGATAGCCAAGAGCCTAAGCTTGGGGATGCCCCAGAAGGCATCCCCTCTTTCGTCTTCATTCATCGGTAACTTTAATTGGAACTATATTTTTATTCACCACATGATATGTGTTTTGCTTGGAGCGTCAATTTATTTTGTTAGG
This sequence comes from Triticum aestivum, assembly GCF_018294505.1. Taxonomy (NCBI): domain Eukaryota; kingdom Viridiplantae; phylum Streptophyta; class Magnoliopsida; order Poales; family Poaceae; genus Triticum; species Triticum aestivum. The sequence goes on along the minus strand of NC_057797.1, from coordinate 117,894,165 downwards.
ATTTGCTTCATGTTATTTATAACAATGTTTTGCATCTTTTATTTCAATAAAAGTGGCATTGATAGCCTTTACTATGCCTATGTTACAAGTATACATGTTGCTGTTTGAAAACAGAAAGTTTACCGCTGTTGCAATAATTCCCTAGAAAAGTCAGAATGTGATAAAATATCGAAACCTTTTGCATATTAAGATCTGATAAATTTACTACAGTGGGAATTTTATTTCATAATTTTTGGAGCTAGGGAAGTATGGATGTTGCAGCATTCTTTACAGACTATCCTGTTTAGGCAGATTGTTGTTATGTTTGCATTGTTTGCATATGGTTGCTTCTTTAATGATTCTATTTGAGGATAGGACTATTAAATATGCAGAGGCATTTAGTATGCAATGTTGAATAATAATTTTAGTGAATTGCTATAGTAGAGTATGATAAGGTTTTTTCAATGGTTTATACTAACTTATCTCACGAGTCCTTGTTGAGTTTTGTGTGGATGAAGCTTTTGAGATTTAGGGAGACCATGATATGAGAGGAATTAAGGAGACACAAAAGCTCAATCTTGGGGATGCCAAAGGCACCCCAAGATAATATTTCAAGATGTCTCAAGCATCTAAGCTTGGGGATGCCCTAGTTGGCATCCCACCTTTCTTCTTCAACAACTATCGGTTAGTATCGGTTGATCCTAAGTTTTTGCTTCTTCACATGATGTTTGCTATTCTTAGATGCCATTTCATTTTGCTTTGCTTGATGTTTGAACAAATTACCAAGATCTAAAATTATTAAATGTTAGAGAGTATTCACATAGTTGCATAATTACTCAACTACTCATTGACCTTCACTTATATCTTTTGGAGTAGTTTGTCGATGCTCTAGTGCTTCACTTATATCCTTTTAGAGCAGGGTGGTGGTTTTATTTTATAGAAATAGATGAACTCTCATGCTTCACTTAGATTATTTTGAGAGGCTTAAATAGCATGGTAATTTGCTTAAAATCCTAATATGCTAGGTATTCAAGAATAATAAAATTCTCTTATGAGTGTGTTGAATACTATGAGAAGTTTGATACTTGATAATTGTTTTGAGATATGGAGATGGTGATATTAGAGTCATGCTAGTTTAGTGGTTATGAATTTGAGAAATACTTGTGTTGAAGTTTGCGATTCTTGTAGCATGCACGTATGGTGAACCGTTATGTGATGAAGTCGGAGCATGATTTATTTATTGATCGTCTTCCTTATGAGTGGCGGTCGGGGATGAGCGATGGTCTTTTCCTACCAATCTATCCCCCTAGGAGCATGTGCGTAGTACTTTGTTTCGATAACTAATAGATTTTTGCAATAAGTATGTGAGTTCTTTATGACTAATGTTGAGTCCATGGATTATACGCACTCTCACCCTTCCACCATTGCTAGCCTCTCTAGTACCGCACAACTTTCACCGGTACCATAAACCCACCATATATCTTCCTCAAAACAGCCACCATACCTACCTATTATGGCATTTCCATAGCCATTCCGAGATATATTGCCATGCAACTTTCCACCGTTCCGTTTATTATGACACACTCCATCATTGTCATGTTGCTTAGCATGATCATGTAGTTGACATCGTATTTGTGGCAAAGCCACCATTCATAATTCTTGCATACATGTCACTCATGAGTCATTGCACATCCTGGTACACCGCCGGAGGCATTCATATAGAGTCATATCTTGTTCTAAGTATCGAGTTGTAATTATTGAGTTGTAAGTAAATAAAAGTGTGATGATCATCATTATTAGAGCATTGTCCTAGTGAGGAAAGGATGATGGAGACTATGATTCCCCCACAAGTCGGGATGAGACTCCGGACGAAAAATAAATAAAAGAGGCCAAAGAAGCCCAAATAAAAAAAAGAAAGAAAAGAGGCCATAAAAAGAGAAAAGGCCCAAATAAAAAAATAAAAAATGAGAGAAAAAGAGAGAAGGGACAATGCTACTATCCTTTTAGCACACTTGTGCTTCAAAGTAGCACCATGATCTTCATGATAGAGAGTCTCCTATGTTGTCACTTTCATATACTAGTGGGAATCTTTCATTATAGAACTTGGCTTGTATATTCCAATGATGGGCTTCCTCAAAATGCCCTAGGTCTTCGTGAGAAAGCGAGTTGCATGCACACCCACTAGTTTCTTTTGTTGAGCTTTCATACATTTATAGCTCTAGTGCATCCGTTGCATGGCAATCCCAACTCACTCACATTAATATCTATTGATGGGCATCTCCATAGCCCGTTGATATGCCTAGTTGATGTGAGACTATCTCCCCCCTTTTTGTCTTCTCCACAACCACCACTCTATTCCACCTATAGTGCTATATCCATGGCTCACGCTCATGTACTGCGTGAAGATTGAAAAAGTTTGAGAACATCAAAAGTATGAAACAATTGCTTGGCTTGTCATCGGGTTGTGCATGATTTAAATATTTTGTGTGGTGAAGATAGAGCATAACTAGACTATATGATTTTGTAGGGATAGCTTTATTTGGCCATGTTATTTTGAGAATACATAATTGCTTAGTTAGTATGCTTGAATTATTATTGTTTTCATGTTAGTATGCACTTTTATCTTGAATCTTTCGGATCTGAATATTCAGGCCACAATTAAGAAGAATTACATTGAAATTATGCCAAGTAGCACTCCGCATCAAAAATTATTTCTTTTATCATTTACCTACTTGAGGACGAGCAGGAATTAAGCTTGGGGATGCTGATACGTCTCCAATGTATCTATAATTTTTGATTGCTCTGTCGGTGTACTAGAATAGGGGTACCCTAGTACCCCGAACTTGTGCACGGGCAGTTGCAGCACCCTGCGGCAAGGCTTGCCGGGCTAACACCAAGATCCTCCGTGGTTCCCTTGGAGCCATTCAAGAACAAAGTATTTAAGCTCAGGAGACAAGGCCCCGGCAAGAGGAGCTTGCCGGGAAGGCCAACCGAGGCACTCCAAGGAAATTGCCGCGACGCGCCATGCGCTCTAGCAAGGCAACAATGCCCCGGCAAGAGGAGCTTGCCGGGAAGACCAACCAAGGTACCTCGAGGCCCGGTGAGCGACAAGCCTCCGGACCCGACAAGATAACAGCAGTGGCAAGGCGCTTGCCGCGGCAGGCGGCCACTCTGTGCCCACGCTCCAGCGCATCCACCAACGTGTCGCTCTGGGGGCCTCTCCAGGCGCGCGTGGCGGGAGGCTGTGCAGCCAGCGGTGCGCAGTGGCATGCGAAGCTGACAAGATCGCCATCGTGGCGAACGGTGGGGCCCCTAACGGTCCTTTTCTGCACTGTTTGGGCGACTCAGACGGGCATTTAATGCCCTTGTCCCCTGCCGTCAGGGTTAGGTAGGGTGCACTGTACAAGTAACTGTACCAACCACCTCACTTTTTACATTTGTACCCTTCTCTGCGTTGCCACCTGTCGGTGACCCCTTTAGCGTATAAAAGGAGGCCCATGCGCAACATAGAGGGGGTTCGGTTCGACTGGTTCGCGAAGTTGGACTCATTCGTAACCCAGAAAAACACTACGCTCTCTCTCTAGAGCAAGAACACAAGATAATCAAACAAGCAGCAGTAGGAGTGTTATCTCTCCGGAGAGCTCCGAAGCTGGGTAAACTGCTCGTGTGCTTCGCCTCGATCTGCTCTTCGTGCGATCTCCGCCCCCCGCCGAACCGAAAGGGGCCCGATCCGCCGGCCCCATAGGTGTTCGTGGATCAGTTTCCCCCGACATCTTTGGCGCGCCAGGTAGGGGGGCGTCGAGATTGTGTGAACCTGATCCGGCGTTCACACGAGCTAGATCTTCATTCCCTCCATCAACATGCCACCGAAGAAGAAGACTTCGGCGGCAGCCGCTCCGTCCACGTCACTTCCGCCACCGTTGGAGCAAACGGGTGGTGGAATGGACGCCAGTGGAAGAACGGACGTCGACGAGGAAGCTCATGATGCTGCCAGGTCCAAGAACAAGGCTGCACAAACCTCGACGACTGTACATGTTCCACGCCACTCTCAAGAGGCGCAAGTCCAACAGCGTCATGGCACTTGCAGTGCCATACGCATGATAGGCCAAGACCAAGCTGGTGGATCTCGGGGCGCTAAAGACCAGCATGCACGCCAGCGTGCTGGCACGAGCGGGGCACGGTCGCCTGGACGGGATACTGCTCCTTCTAACATAGTTAGAAGTCCGAGCACGTCCCGCTCCTCGCGCCGTCCGCCACTGCCACCCACCACTCCAGCAGAAGCTTTGGCGCGAGCTCAACTTCTCCTAGATTACCCTTCGACGTCTGACAAGATCGACGAATGGAGGGCCACCATTCAGAGTCTCATCGGCTACGCCAACGGCGACACTCCACGGCGGCCGAGCGCATCGCCGTCGCGGCAGGGTTGCTGGGCGCGAGCCGGTGGCGACGAAACGGGTGGAGGCGCAACTACCATGCAATCACCACCCCGAAGGCCAAGATCGCCGAATCGCCGGATCCACCTCGACAGCGACTCCACCGCATCTTCGGATCCACGAGCTCGTCGCGATCAGCGCCAAGTTCTTCATGATCGACAACAAGAAGACGCTCGAACTCGCATCGAGCGCCGAAGAGAAGCGCGACGTCAATCCGACAAGCGCGCTGGGCCCTCTATTGACATGCATGCGCCAGGGGAACCAGGCGATCTGCCATACGCGGTAGGTTGCCCTGCGTTCACTCGTGAGTTGCGGCAAGTCCAGTGGCCCAGCACGAAGAACTTCAAGCCAGACGTACCGGAGAAGTACGACGGCAAGACGCATCCGTCGGAGTTCCTCAGCATTTACACCATTGCGGTGCAGGCTGCTGGGGGATGGGATGACAAGATCCTTGCCAACTACTTCCCGCTGGTACTCAAGCCCAATGTCAGGTCCTGGCTCATGCACTTGCCGGACAACTCCATATCCTCTTGGGCTGATCTGTGCCATCAGTTTGTCGGTGCCTTCACAGGCGGACACAAGCCTCATGGCCAGGAGAGTGATCTTCATCTGCTCGCCCAGAAGGAAGGAGAGCCCCTGCGCAAGTACATTCAGAGATTCAGCAATGTGCAGCACAACATCCCAGACGTCCACCCTGCCGTGGTGATCAGCGCGTTCCATCAGAACGTGCGAAACCGCAGGATGCGGGAGGAAATGGCGATGTGCAAGATCAGGGACGTCAGTGAGTTATATGCACTGGCCGACAAGTGTGCACGTGCCGAGGAAGGGAGGAGACTCCCCGGAGAGAATGTAGGAGCGGGAGGATCTGACAGTGAAGATGCTGCCCCGGCAAGGAAAAACCGGCGGCGGAACAACAGAAGGAGGAAAGGCAAAGAGGTGCTAGTTGTTGAGCAGTCCGGCAACAGTGGTGGCGCCAAGGAAGCCAAAGCTGGTGACTCCGGCAAGGAGGTTGCCGCGGAGGTGGCGGTCGCCGACAAGCAGGACGGCACCAACAAGCAGTATTGCAAGATCCACCACACCAAGGGCCATGATCTCCAGAACTGTAAGAAAGTCGAGCAGCTTGTTGAGCAACAGAAAGCTGAATACGAGCGGCGCGACAAGGAGAAGGCCCAGGAAGGTGCTGGGGGATCCGGCAAGAAACGTCCCGGCCGAGGAGGACGCCGCGGCAAGGCCAAGCAGCGGCAAGGAGACAGACCTCCTCGCGGCTGCGACAAGGATGAAGATGACGACGACGATGAAGACATGGATGATGAGGAGACTGATGAGCAGGAGTTCCAGAAAGCCACAGAGGTCCTGTGTGTTGACGGTGGTGCTTCTCTGCACACCTCGCACCGCCAGCTCAAGCAGTGGGTGCGGGAAGTTAATGCAGCAGAACCACCCATCCAGTCACGCAAGCCTCTGAAATGGTCCAGCACGCCTATCATCTTTGATATAGAGGACCACCCTGATCGCATAACTGCAGTCGGGTGCTTGCCGATGTTGGTTTCACCAACAATCCGCAACCTCAAGGTCACTAAGATGCTAGTTGACGGCGGGGCCGGCTTGAACCTGATCTCCTCCGCGGTGCTCCAGAAACTCCAGATCCCTGACAGCGAGCTCGAAGAGACCGGTACATTTCAAGGAATCAACCCAGGAAGAAGCAAGCCGAAGGGAAAGATCACGTTGCCGGTAACATTTGGCAGCGAGCTAAACTTCAGGACTGAGAGGGTCACATTTGATGTTGCTGACTTTCCATTACCTTACAATGGAATCCTTGGCCGTCCGGCACTCGCCAAGTTCATGGCAGCCTCTCACTATGCGTACAACGTACTGAAAATGCCAGGCCCGATAAGTGTCATCTCTGTTCCTGACGACAAAAAGGATGCTCTTATCTATGCCGACAAGATCTACCAGGAAGCAGCAGCCACAGCAGAACGCAAGACACTTGCCGCTGAAGCTCCCGGGGGGAAGAAGAAGACCAAGTCCGGCAAGAGTTCTGATGCCCACTCCGGCAAGCGCACCTCTTCGGAGTGCTGCGCTACCGTCGAGGACGCACCATCGAGCTCCACCGGCAAGTGTAAGAAGGCAATGACAGCTCCACCTGAGACCAAGAAGGTGTCCGCCAAGGAGGACGGCGCTGGTGGTACCTTCACCATCAGCGCCACTCTTGACCCCAAATAGGAAAGCGCGCTCGTTGCTTTCCTGCGGGCGAATGTCGACGTGTTTGCGTGGCAACCGTCTGATATCCCCGGTGTTCCCAGGAAAGTAATTGAGCACCACCTTGCCGTCTGTCCTCATGCGCGGCCCGTCAAGCAGAAAGTCAGGAAACAGGCAGTGGAGCGCCAAGAATTCATCGCAGAAGAAATCAAGAAGTTGGAAGCAGCAGGCCTTGTCAGAGGAGTGCTCCATCCCACATGGTTGGCCAATCCTGTTGTCGTGCGCAAGGCTAACGGGAAATGGAGGCTTTGTATTGACTTCACTGATGTTAATAAAGCTTGTCCCAAAGACCCATTTCCCTTTCCGCGCATTGACCAGATTGTTGACTCCACAGCCGGATGTGATTTGCTTTCATTTCTTGATGCATACTCAGGATACCATCAGATCTTCATGGCAGAAGAGGATGAAGAGAAAACCGCATTTATCACCCCGTGTGGCACGTACTGCTTCATACGGATGCCTTTCGGTTTGAAGAATGCTGGTTCAACATTTGCAAGGGTAGTCCACCACGCTTTTAAGCCGCAGATGCACAGAAATGTGGAAGCCTACATGGATGACATAGTGGTCAAAAGCAAGAACAGGGTGACCCTGATTCAAGATTTAGACGAGACATTTGCAAATCTGCGCAGGATCAACCTCAAGCTTAACCCCGAGAAGTGCGTGTTTGGAGTCCCATCCGGTAAGCTTCTCGGGTTCTTCGTGTCTCAGCGGGGAATTGAAGCCAATCCCGACAAGATCAAGGCCATTGAGCAGATCGAAGCACCAAAGCGCGTCAAGGATGTACGAAGGCTTGCCGGTTGCGTGGCTGCTCTCAGCAGGTTTATCTCTAGATCTGCTGAGCGCGCCCTGCCATTTTTCAAAATTTTGAAAAAGGCAGGTCCAATGAAATGGACTCCGGAGGCGGAGGCTGCGCTGCAGGACTTGAAGAGATACCTGTCCTCCACTCCAATACTTGTCGCACCTAAGCCACAAAGAGAAATTGCTGCTGTATATAGCGGCAACCAATCAAGTGGTTAGTGCTGCGTTAGTGGCGGAGAGGGAGGCAGATGATGAGCCAACAACCACGGCAGATGCATCCAGCGACAAGCAGGGGGCTTCGCCGACAAGCTCTGGTCCCGACAGAGATGGATCTGTGCAGGAGCATGATAAGATGCAGAAGAGAATGGTGCAGCGTCCAGTTTACTTTGTCAGTTCCCTTCTACAGGGGGCTAGATCAAGGTACTCTGGTGTGCAGAAGTTGCTTTTCGGCCTCCTCATGGCCTCGAGAAAGCTGCGCCATTACTTCCAAGCACATGAGATCACAGTCGTCACTCGCTTTCCGCTGAAGAGGATACTGCAAAATCCAGAAGTGACAGGCAGGATTGTCGAGTGGGCGCTGGAACTGTCAAGCTTTGGCCTCAAATTTGAGAGCACTTCAACTATCCAAAGCAGGGCATTGGCAGAGTTCATAGCAGAATGGACGCCAACACCAGATGAAGAAATTCCAGAGACGAGCATCCCCGTCAAAGAGGCAAGCAAAGAGTGGCTGATGTACTTTGATGGTGCCTTCTCGCTGCAAGGCGCCGGTGCGGGCGTGCTGCTTGTCGCGCCCACCGGAGAGCACCTCAAGTACGTAGTCCAGATCCACTATCCCAAGGAGCAAGCAACCAACAATACTGCAGAGTATGAAGGATTGCTTGCCGGTCTCAGAATTGCAGCAGACCTTGGGATCAAGAAGCTCATTGTCAGGGGTGACTCACAGCTTGTCGTCCGCCAAGTGAACAAGAACTATCAGAGTCCATTGATGGAAGCATATGTTGATGAAGTGAGGAAGCTAGAAGAGCACTTTGACGGCCTACAGATGGAGCATATCCCAAGAGCTCAGAATGACATTGTTGATGGCCTGTCAAAGTGCGCCGCACTAAAGTTACCTGTGGAACCAGGGATCTTTGTGCTCAAGTTGACTCAACCATCCGTAACACCATCAACTGGACAAAGCAAGAAGAGGAAGTTGATTTTTGGTGACTACTTTCCGGCAGAGCTCCCCGAAGCCGCCGCCAAGAAAGTCCCCGAGATCAACACCAAGGTTGCTGAGGGGCAGTCTGCTTCGGCAAGCCTTATGGTTTGTTCCGTTGAAGCAGACGCTCCCGACAAGTTTTGCTCCGGCAAGCTTGCCGGGGAACATCAAGCTCCGGCAGGGCCGCAAGTCCTTGCCGTGGAAGCGGATGTTCCCGCAGCAGCAGATGTGCCTTTAGTCCTTGTTGTCGAGCCACAAGCTCCAGCATGGGCACAGCAGATTTTCCATTTCCTTCAGACAGGAGAACTTCCCGAAGAGCAAGAAGAAGCGGAAAAAGTAGCCCGGCAGTCAAGTATGTACCAGTTTGTCGATAGCATACTGTACAGAAGAAGACTCAACGGTGTGAAATTGAAGTGTATTTGCCGGGAAGATGGACAAAAGCTGTTGGCAGAGATACATGGAGGCATATGTGGCCACCACATTGGCGCAAGAGCACTTGCCGGCAAAGCTTTCCGGCAAGGTTTCTTTTGGCCGACAGCCCTCCAGGATGCAACTGCACAAGTAACCAAGTGTGAAGCGTGCCAGTTCCACTCCGAACAGATACACCAGCCAGCTCAAGCTCTCCAGACGATCCCTTTATCCTGTCCATTTTCGGTCTGGGGGCTCGATATCCTCGGCCCTTTCCCCCGAGCTATCGGGGGCTTTGAGTACTTGTACGTCGCAATCGACAAGTTCACAAAGTGGCCGGAAGTGCAGCCAGTGAGGAAGGTGACAGCACAGTCAGCAGTCAAGTTCTTCAGGTCAATTGTTTGTCGTTTCGGGATCCCTAACAGGATCATCACTGACAACGACACGCAATTCACGAGCCGCACCTTCATGCAGTACGTCCAAGACCTTGGCGCCAAGGTCTGCTTCGCTTCTGTTGCTCATCCAAGAAGCAACGGTCAAGCAGAGAGGGCAAATGCTGAAGTGCTGCGTGGGCTCAAGGCCAGAACTTTCGACAGACTGCGCAAGTACAGAAGAAACTGGATCGAGGAGCTGTCGGTGGTTCTTTGGTCGATCAGAACGACGCCAAATCGAGCCACTGGCCAGACGCCTTTCGCTCTAGTCTATGGAGTAGAGGTAGTTCTCCCCACGGAACTCGTATACGGATCGCCTCGAGTGCTCGCTTATGATGAGCTTGAGCAAGAACAGTTGCGACAAGACGACGCGCTGCTCCTTGAGGAAGATCGTCTTCAGGCTGCTGTACGAGCTGCTCGATACCAGCAAGCTTTGCGCCGCTACCATAGCCGCAAAGTTAAAGCCAGAAGCTTCGAGGAAGGCGACCTTGTTCTTCGGCGCGTTCAGTCCGCCAAGAATTCCAACAAGTTGACGCCGAAGTGGGAAGGCCCTTATCGGGTGAAACGAGTCACAAGGCCCGGCGCTGTCTGCCTTGAGACCGAAGATGGCATTCCGGTGAGCAACTCCTGGAACATAGAACATCTTCGTAAGTTTTTCCCGTAGGGCGCGGTTGCCGGAACCCGTTCCGGCAACCACCTTTTGTACAAGTCTTGCCGCTGTTGCATGTAATCCTTTGTACAAAGCCGGGCGCAGATCCCGTGCATAAATAGAACCCCATGTGCTCCGCACAACTTGTCCATTTCATGCATTAGTTTCTTTCTTGCATACGTTATCTGACACTTTGTGCAGCACCTACATCCGGTAAGCAATAACGAGCCGAAGGGCTCCATATCATTATTTTCTCTTCTTTCTTCTTTTTCAACAAAGGAAAAGAAGGTTCCCTCGCACACAAGTTTGCCGGGGGGAAGGAGAAGATTGTGGCATGGACCAGGCGTCGTTCAAGCAAAGTTTTGCCTTGCCGGGAAGCAAACGACAGAAAAGCTAAGTTGCCAAAGTTTGAGCAATCAATTTTTAAATTTTTTTGAGTTATCTTCCTCGAACGACCCTGCTTTGTATGGAAAACCTGTGCGCGGAGGAACCAACTCGTGGCTAGTTGCACCCTTACTTTGTTTCGAGTCCGCTCAACAACTTAACTGTGCTGCATCTAGTCGCGACAAGGTTTCTTGTCGGAAGCAGCACCGCCAGCAGGCTGCTGACGTTCTGCACTCAGCGCTCGCGGCTCGGGCGCCTGCGCCGACAAGTTCCCTAGAAGCGTAGGGTAAAAACATACAAAGGAAAGAATCTAGTAGAGGAAATAACATAGCAATTGATAACAGAAATAAAGTTATATTACAAGATAACTTGTCGCAGCTCTAACAGACTGTTTTCATAACACGATTAGCAGTGACAAGGGAAAAGAGAAAATGGGCGGCCTAGTCTACGCAATCGCCCTCAACCCTCTTGATCTCGCTCACCTTGTCCACAATGGGTGCGACAAGGGCCTTGAGCGCATCCAGATTGGCGTCAGGCGGCAAGGACCTGAGGACGTTGGTAAGGTTGAGGCCTGGGTTGCGGAAGGCCACCTTCATCAGCACCTTCTGGAGAGCCCCCGCGCAAATCCTGCGCGACTCGTCGGCCAGCTGCTTTGGGATCCTCTCCCAGAGCCGCTGGAGTGCCGTCGCCACGCCCTTGAAGAACAGGCTGAGCTTGGCGCTGGGTTGGAGATTCTCGTCGGAGGGATACCCAAAGTCCTCCATCCCTAGCTGCACCAGCTCCTCGTCGATGACTGCGGCAATATTCACCAAACCCTTGGTCCAGTGCTCCACAGTGTCTCTGAACGAGTTCTGGGTAACTGCGATGCTCTCCAGCAGCGCCTTGTCAGCTTTGACCTTCTCTGACAAGGTCTTCTCCCGCTCCTTGGCGGCCTCCAGCGTCTGCATCAGCGTGGCCAGCTTCAACTCCAGGACCGCATTGGAATCCTTGGCGGCGCTGAGCTCCTTGCCCCTCTCAGCGAGAAGACCTTGCAGCTCACCGTGGGCGGCAGCATCCTTCTCACGCTCACGCTTGAGCGCGGCAAGCTCCTCGCCGCTCTTCCCGATGTTGGCCTCCAGTTGCGCCACCTTCTCCTCCAGCTCTTTCTTGGCAGCCTCTGCGATTGCGGCAGCGTCCTTTGCCTCCTTGAGCGCCCCGCCAAGTGCTTGCTTGCGCTCGGCAAGCTCCTCCTCGTAGCTGTCGAGGTTGGCCTTCCGCTGCACCAATTTGCCTTCTCGCATGGACTGCTTCTCGGCAGCCAGCCTTTGTTCCTCCTCAGCTTCGGCCTTCTCGAGAAGGAAGGCCGTGCGCTCCTCGTCGAGTCGCTCCCGCTCCTGTGCCAGGGACCGGAGAGCTTCTTGGTTGTGGCCCCGGAGCTCCTCCGCGCGCTTCTTCATGTCAACTCCCGCCTTCGCGACAAGCGCTTCCCGGGAAGCCAGCTTGGCTTGCCGTGCGCGGTAGAGTGACAGCAGCTTCCGCAGCAACTGCTCCTCCTCAGGCTCGCCACTGCTGCTGCTGGGCGCGTCGACCAACGACAGTCCAGCAGAGGCGAGCACCTCCTCATTGAAAGTTTCCCCCTCAACCGGCGCCCTGGAGCTCGACGCCCAGGGTAGCTTGATGAAGATATCGTCACCGGCCTTCAAGTAGGCGTCGGGCTGGGGCTCCTCGGAGCCCGGCTCCACAGAAGCGGTAGAGGGATCGGTGGTCGGCGCAGCGCCTGGCGCTCCTGCGGCCTCAGGGTCGTCAGTGCGATCGCCCGACCCCTCGCCGGCTTCTGCGGCGGCAGCCTTGGCGGCCTCCTCGCCGGCGGTCTCATCAGCACCGGCCCCTTCCTCGCCGGCGCCCTCTGTCTCCATTGGCTCAGCAGCAGATGGGTCTGAAGAACGAAGAAGGGAGAAAAATCAATCAAAAATCCAAGAGAAGAAAATCAGAAGAAGAAGAACCCAAGGGAAAGTTTTTGGGCAAGTGAATTACCTGTGCCAAGATATGCAGTTGTGGTCTCGGCCGCCGTAGGATCGACGGTGCTGCCCCTTGCCGGAGAGTTCTCCCTTGCCGGAGAGCGCTCCCTTACCGGGAACTCCTCCCTTAGCGGCGTAGTCGAAGCAGATGGCACTTCGGGACCAGCTTCTGGGCGCTCCTGATATGGCTGCTCTGCTCCTACACAAATCAACAAGCAAGATATCAACAAAGGAAAAAGCATTCATGCGCGCCTGACAGCAGAAAGCTAACTATGAACTTACGCTGGGGGCTGCGCTGGGGGCTGTTTTGAGGAGTGGTTGCCGGGTCCGTCAAGGTGGTCTCGGACCCACCCCCTGCTGACACGGTGGGGTCATCTTCGATGACAATCACCGCGGCCTTGGCCCTCTTCGCCGCTCTCTGGGCCAGCGTCCTGAAAAGAAAGGAGTCCAGACTGAAGCAAGTCGGATACAAGATAAAAACAGCAAGATTGAAGAACTACAAGAGCACCAAGGAAACTTACTCTTCTTCCTCCTCGTCGGAGCTGAGCGCGGAAAGATCAAAGTCCGGCTCCCTTCCGGTGTGGCGAGGCGGAGGAGTAGGATCCCTTGCCCGCTTGGCGGGGGCGATGGCGGTGGCCCGGGAAGATCCCGCTCCAGTTGCCGCTGCTGCGTGGGGCGCTCCCGCGGCAACATTGCTTGCCGCGGTAGAGCGTGTCGCACAGCTTGGCGGCTGTTGACCCGGCTGCCGCCCCGCTACGTCCGCGGCCCTGCGAAGACGCCTTCTTGGCGGGGCCGGGGGCTCCGCCTGCGGCAAGCCTTCTGAAGGCTCGGGCTCTTCCTCGCCGGCCTCGCTCGGCTCGGCTTCAGAACCGGCAGGCTCTTCCTCGCCAATGAACTCCGCGCGCTCGGCGAGGTTTGCCGCCTCTGCAGCCTCCGCCTCCTCCACAGTGAACCCGAACGCGCCCGCGGCAGCTGCGGTCGCAACCTCTTTCGCCCTAGTGGCGATGCGCTGCAGCTCCTCGTCGGTGGTGTCACGGGTGAGGCTCTTCTGCTCGTCACCGTGGACTGGCACTTCTTCCAAGTTGTCGAAGAACGCTTGCACGACGTCATCCGCAGGCTCTTGCCAAGTTGGAACGATTCCGTGTGAATTGCACAACGGCATCATGGCGCGGATCCGGTCAAGCGAAGAATTGTTGCACAATGGAACGATGCCCCTCGGCAGTGTGAATGGGTGCTGGGGGTCGCGTTTGAACAACTCCAGGAGCATTGCATCCAGCTCCAAGACGGTGAAGTTGTAGTTGAGGCCCGGCCGCAGCCTCATGATGTCCGCCGAGTTCTTGAATTCCCAGGCGGGCCTCCCCCTCTCCTGCAGGGGGGCGATGCGCCGGCGGAGGAAATCTGCGCCTACAGCGCCTACAGTGAGCCCGGCAAGCCTGAGGCGAAGGATCCTAGTAATGGCGATCTTCAGCCTCTCGTCTTCCGGGGCCACGTTGCTCCAGTCATTGCCGCGCACTATTGGAGCTTGGCGCACGGCGGTGAAGGGCTGCGGATTCTCCTTGACGATCCAACACCACTCCGCTCTCCACTCCTCCCACTTGCTACGGAGCTCACCCTCCAAGTACGCCTCCTTCTTGCCGACTCTCGAGATCCAGGCGATCCCTCCGGCAAGCAGCTCTCCTCTCTCTACCCGAGGTATGAAGAAGTGGCGGAAAAGGGCAACATTGGGGTGGACTCCGACAAAGTTTTCGCACAAATGTGCGAAAACTGCCATGGTCAGAACGGCGTTGGGGGTGAAGTCAAGGAGGTGGAAGCCGTAGGTGTTCATGATATCGCAGAAGAACTCCGAGAAGGGCGGGCAGAGCCCGCAATAGAAGAACAGCGCGAAGAATGGGTACCCGTTTGGAGCCAGTTCCGAAGCAGCGGCCGGGAGTACCCTCGTGCGCGGATGCGCCCGCGTCTCCGTCGCCCAAAAGAGGTAGAAGTACTCCCTCAACTCCTTCACGCCGAGCTGGGGGGAGAAGATCGCCCGCTCCTTCTGCAGTGCCGCGAGCCGCTGTGCCTCGACCGACTTCATGCCCTTTCCCTTGTCGGCTTTCGGAGCCATGGCGGAGGTGGTGGGGGAGGTCGACGGCGTTGGTGATGCTGGTGGCAATGGGGGGCGGAGCGCTGCTCTCTCAGCTTCGAGAAGAAGGGGGGAGGGGGGCGGCGGAGGTCCGTGAAGATGGAGTAGTAGCAACTAGCGAGGGGGAACGAACTTCCCCTGTTTCCTCTGCTTATAAAGAGGGACGGGGCGGACGTTTCGCCCTTCCAAATAAAGAACCACCCACGATCTCTCCCACGATGCCTCATTCAACGCGTGCCGTTAGGGGAGAGCGCGGTGGATACGGAGCGAGATTCGGCATGGCCCAGTCCACATGTGCCCGTGCCCTGTCTTGGGCCTGGCCCAACAGCGCTCGGCACCGTGTCTGGCCCAGGCCCGGGGGCTCCTGTCGGTGTACTAGAATAGGGGTACCCTAGTACCCCGAACTTGTGCATGGGCAGTTGCAGCACCCCGCCGCAAGGCTTGCCGGGCTAACACCAAGATCCTCCGTGGTTCCCTTGGAGCCATTCAAGAACAAAGTATTTAAGCTCAGGAGACAAGGCCCCGGCAAGAGGAGCTTGCCGGGAAGGCCAACCGAGGCACTCCAAGGAACTTGCCGCGACGCGCCACGCGCTCCGGCAAGGCAACAAGGCCCCGGCAAGAGGAGCTTGCCGGGAAGACCAACCAAGGTACCTCGAGGCCCGGTGAGCGACAAGCCTCCGGACCCGACAAGATAACAGCAGCAGCAAGGCGCTTGCCGCGGCAGGCGGCCACTCTGTGCCCACGCTCCAGCGCATCCACCAACGTGTCGCTCTGGGGGCCTCTCCAGGCGCGCGTGGCGGGAGGCTGTGCAGCCAGCGGTGCGCACTGGCATGCGAAGCTGACAAGATCGCCATCGTGGCGAACGGTGGCGCCCCTAACGGTCCTTTTCTGCACTGTTTGGGCGACTCAGACGGGCATTTAATGCCCTTGTCCCCTGCCGTCAGGGTTAGGTAGGGTGCACTGTACAAGTAACTGTACCAACCACCTCACTTTTTACATTTGTACCCTTCTCTGCGTTGCCACCTGTCGGTGACCCCTTTAGCGTATAAAAGGAGGCCCATGCGCAACGTAGAGGGGGTTCGGTTCGACTGGTTCGCGAAGTTGGACTCATTCGTAACCCAGAAAAACACTACGCTCCCTCTCTAGAGCAAGAACACAAGATAATCAAACAAGCAGCAGTAGGAGTGTTATCTCTCCGGAGAGCTCCGAAGCTGGGTAAACTGCTCGTGTGCTTCGCCTCGATCTGCTCTTCGTGCGATCTCCGCCCACCGCTGAACCGAAAGGGGCACGGTCCGCCGGCCCCATAGGTGTTCGTGGATCAGTTTCCCCCGACATGCTCCATGCTATATTATCTACTGTTTTGAATGTTTATGGGCTTTATTATACACTTTTATATCATTTTTGGGACTAACCTACTAACCCAGAGCCCAGTGCCAGTTTTTGTTTTTACCCTGTTTTAGGGTTTTGAAGAAAAGGAAAATCAAATGGAGTCCAATTGACCTGAAACTTCACAGAACTCATTTTTAGAAGGAAAGAAGCCCAGAAGACTTGGAGTGCACGTCGGGGGACCTGCGAGGAGGTCACGAGGCAGGGGGGCGCGCCCACCCCCCTGGGCGCGCCCTCCACCCTCGTGAGCCCCTCGTGGCCCCCCTGACGTACTTCTTCTGCCTATATATCTCCATATACCCTAAAAACATCCGGGGGCACAATCGATCGGGAGTTCCGCCGCCAGAAGCCTCCATAGCCACCGAAAACCAATCTAGACCCGTTCCGGCACCCTGTCGGAGGGGGCAATCCTTCTCCGGTGGCCATCTTCATCATCCCGGTGCTCTCCATGATGAGGAGGGAGTAGTTCTCCCTCGGGGCTGAGGGTATGTACCAGTAGCTATGTGTTTGATCTCTCTCTCTCGTGTTCTTGAGGTGATACGATCTTGACGTATCGCGAGCTTTGCTATTATAGTTGGATCCTATGATGTTTTCTCCCCCCTCTACTCTCTTGTAATGAATTGAGTTTCCCCTTTGAAGTTAACTTATCGGATTGAGTCTTTAAAGATTTGAGAACACTTGATGTATGTCTTGCCGTGGATATCTGTGGTGACAATGGGATATCATGTGATTCACTTGATGTATGTTTTGGTGACCAACTTGCGGGTTCCGCCCATGAACCTGTGCATAGGGGTTGGCACACGTTTTCGTCGTGATTCTCCAATAGAACTTTGGGGCACTCTTTGAGGTCCTTTGTGTTGGTTGAATAGATGAATCTGAGATTGTTTGATGCATATCGTATAATCATGCCCACGGATACTTGAGGTGACATTGGAGTATCTAGGTGACATTAGGGTTTTGGTTGATTTGTATCTTAAGGTGTTATTCTAGTACGAACTCTAGGGCTGTTTGTGACACTTATAGGAATAGCCCAAAGGATTGATTGGAAAGAATAACTTTGAGGTGGTTTCGTACCCTGCCATAATCTCTTCGTTCGTTCTCCGCTATTAGTGACTTTGGAGTGACTCTTTGTTGCATGTTGAGGGATAGTTTTATGATCCAATTATGTTAGTATTGTTGAGAGGACTTACACTAGTGAAGGTATGAACCCTAGGCCTTGTTTCCTAGCATTGCAATACCGTTTACGCTCACTTTTATCACTTGTTACCTTGCTGTTTTTATAATTTCAGATTACAAATACCTTTATCTACTATCCATATACCACTTGTATCACCATCTCTTCGCCAAACTAGTGCACCTATACAATTTACCATTGTATTGGGTGTGTTGGGGACACAAGAGACTCTTTGTTATTTGGTTGCAGGGTTGCTTGAGAGAGACCATCTTCATCCTACGCCTCCCACGGATTGATAAACCTTAGGCCATCCACTTGAGGGAAATTTTCTACTGTCCTACAAACCTCTGCACTTGGAGGCCCAACAACGTCTACAAGAAGAAGGTTGTGTAGTAGACATCAATTGTTTTGAGAAATAAAGCAATGAAATACTAGGCTTCATGTCTCCCTTCTAGTCATGTGTTTTGAGTTTGACATGAAATTTGTTTCATATGTGTAATCTACCTTGGTCATATACCTTATATGCATGTAAAGGAGTTCCTACGCAAGCTAGTGAAAATTACCAGATCTTTGCGGTATGAAGCGGGTGTAGCTTCCCAACAAGGAGATTTCCAATGGAGTAGAGTTAGATGTGGTGCTCCGGATGGAGGTGGGAACGAGTGACGAAGCGTCGGATAAAGGATGCACCGGTGACTCCCTATCGGCATTAAGCATGGCGGCGTCTATCAAGCTACTTGACACAGGCGACTTCGGGGCAGTGGCTTCGTGGTTGTGGTGGATATTAAAGCTTGCTGGTGTAATGACTTGCCTCCTTGTGATTTGGAGATTTTTGTCAGAAACAGTAAGGGGCCGATTTGTTTGATAGTACATGATACATCTCCAACGTATCTATAATTTTTGATTGCTCCATGCTATATTGTCTACTGTTTTGGACATTATTGGGCTTTATTATCCACTTTTATATTATTTTTGGGACTAACCTATTGACCGGAGGCCCAGCCCAGAATTTTTGTTTTTTGCCTGTTTTAGGGTTTCGAAGAAAAGGAATATCAAACGGAGTCCAAACGGAATGACACCTTCGGAAACGTGATTTTCTCATCAGATAAGATCCAGGAGACTTGGACCCTCCGTCAAGAAAGCCACGAGGCGGTCACGAGGGTGGAGGCGCCCCCCTAGGGCGCGCCCCCTGCCTCGTGGGCCCCTCGAAGCTCCACTGACGTACTTCTTTCTCCTATATATATCCACGTACCCCCAAACGATCAGATACGGAGCCAAATACCTAATTCCACCGCCGCAACTTTCTGTATCCAAGAGATCCCATCTTGGGGCCTGTTCCGGAGTTCCGCCGGAGGGGGCATCGATCACGGAGGGCTTCTACATCATCATCCAAGCCTCTCCGATGAAGTGTGAGTAGTTTACTTCAGACCTACGGGTCCATAGTTAGTAGCTAGATGGCTTCTTCTCTCTTTTTGGATCTCAATACAATGTTCTCCCCCTCTCTCGTGGAGATCTATTCGATGTAACCTTCTTTTTGCGGTGTGTTTGGTGAGACCGATGAATTGTGGGTTTATGATCAAGTCTATCTATGAATAATATTTGAATCTTCTCCGAATTCTTTTATGTATGATTGGTTATCTTTGCAAGTCTCTTTCCCAGTGATAGAAGGGGCAGCAAGGCACGTATTGTATTGTTGCCATCGAGGATAACAAGATGGGGTTTTATCATATTGCATGAAACTATCCCTCTACATCATGTCAGCTTGCTTAAGGTGTTACTCTGTTTTTAACTTAATACTCTAGATGCATGCTGGATAGCGGTCGATGAGTGGAGTAATAGTAGTAGATGCAGGCAGGAGTCGGTCTACTTGTCTCGGACGTGATGCCTATATACATGATCATACCTAGATATTCTCATAACTATGCTCAATTCTGTCAATTGCTCAACAGTAATTTGTTCACCCACCGTAGAATACTTATGCTCTTGAGAGAAGCCACTAGTGAAACCTATGGCCCCCGGGTCTCTTTCTCATCTTATCAATCTCCATCACTTTATTATTGCTTTGCTTTTACTTTTTACTTTGCATCTCTATACCAAAAATACCAAAAATATTATTTATCATCTCTATCAGATCTCACTTTCGTAAGTGACCATGAAGGGATTGACAACCCCTAAGCGCGTTGGTTGCGTTGAGCTATTGTTTTTGTGTAGGTACGAGGGACTCGCGCGTAGCCTCCTACTGGATTGATACCTTGGTTCTCAAAAACTAAGGGAAATACTTATGCTACTTTGCTGCATCATCCTCTCCTCTTCGGGGAAATCCAACGCAGTGCTCAAGAGGTAGCAAGAAGAATTTCTGGCGCCGTTGTCGGGGAGTCTGCGCAGAAGTCAACATACCAAGTAAACATCACAATCCCTATCTCCCACATTACATTATTTGCCATTTGCCTCTCGTTTTCCTCTCCCCCCAATTCACCCTTGCCGTTTTATTCGCCCTCTCTCTCTCTCTCTATCCTCCCTCTCCCTCTCTATTTGCCTCTTTTTGCCCGTTTGCCTTTTGTTTGCTCGTGTGTTAGTTTGCTTGTTTGTCGCAATGGCTCTTCCTAGATTCGGTGATCTTCACCTTAAAAGGTTAGAGGAGATCGAAAACAACGTCAGGAAGTTTATGGTTTTGCAATTTGAGCATAATAATTTCTTTAGAAATGAGCTTAAGGAACAAAAAGGTTTTATGAGTTATATGAATAAAGAGCTCGATGATATGTCTAAAAAATTTGATGGTATAAGATCCCAAATTGCTCGTCTTGAAAAATTAACTGCTGAAATTTCGGATATGCAACCTACCTTAGTCAATAAGATGGCCGCTAAACTGGATTCCTAAGAAAATAATGATGAAGATCTAAAAGTTATTGATGTGTCCCCTATTAAATCTTTGTTTTGCAATATGAATCTTGATAATGATGGGACTGAATATGATCCACCTTTACCTAGAAGGCGTTCTAAGAATTCGGAATTTGTTGATCTTGATGCTAAATTTGATAAAAGTGGGATTGAAGAAATTAAAACCCTAGATGTTACTAAACCCACAATTATGGATTTCAAGGAATTTAAATTTGAAAATTTCTCTTTGATTGATTGTATTTCCTTGTTGCAATCCGTGCTAAAATCTCCTCACGTTTATAGTCAAAATAAAGCGTTTACTAAACATATCGTTGATGCCTTGATGTAATATTATGAAGAAAAACTTGAATTGGAAGTTTCTATCCCTAGAAAACTTTATGATGAGTGGGAACCTACTATTAAAATTAAAATTGAAAATCATGAGTTTTATGCTTTGTGTGATTTGGGCGCTAGTGTCTCTACTATTCCCAAAACTTTGTGTGATTTGCTAGATTTCCGTAGTTTTGATGATTGCTCTCTAAACTTGCATCTTGCGGATTCCACTATTAAGAAACCTATGGGAAGAATTAATGATCTTCTTATTGTTGCAATTAGAAATTATGTGCCTGTAAATTTTATCGTTCTTGATATAGATTGCTATCCTTCTTGCCCTATTATTCTCGGTAGACCTTTCCTTAGAACAGTTGGTGCAATTATTGATATGAAGGAAGGGAATATTAGATTTCAATTTCCATTAAAAAAGGGGCATGGAACACTTCCCTAGAAATAAAATAAAATTACCATATGAATCTATCATGAGAGCCACTTATGGATTGCCTACCAAAGATGGCAATACCTAGATCTATTCGTGTTTGTTATGCCTAGCTAGGGGCGTTAAACGATAGCACTTGTTGGGAGGCAACCCAATTTTATTTTTATTCCTTGCTTTTTGCTCCTGTTTAGTAATAAATAAATTATTTAGCCTCTGTTTTGGTTGTGTTTTTTGTGTTTAATTAGTGTTCGTGCCAAGTAGAACCGTTGGGAAGACTTGGGAAAAGTCTTGTTGAACTTACTGTAAAAAACAGAAACTTTAGCGCTCATGAGAACTGCTGTCATTTTTATTTGGAGAGTGCTATTGTGATGGCCTGGCTTATTAGGGATGATAGACTACTCATATCAATAAGGAATTCCTTCTTTTCCGGGAGCCTATTCAGACAGAACTCCAAAGTTAAGCGTGTTCTGCTTGGAGTAGTGTCAGGATGGGTGACCGACCGGGAAGTTGCTCCCGGGTGCGCATGAGTGAGGACAAAGTGCACAGAAAAGACTAGTATTGATCCGTGGGGCCAGTCTAGATCCCGCCAGGAGTAACGACCACCGGCGGGTGTGTCCGAGGCGTTACATGTTGGTAATCAGAGCCTTCCCCAACCTTAGGAGCCCCCTGCTTAATCGAATCGTTGGCGTTGTTGAGTCTAGAAAATTGTTTTGAGTCTTTTAGGATTTATATATATCGGAGAGTAGGATTCTTTTTACTCCTCAGTCTCTTCGTCGCTCTGGTGAGGCATCCTGACGTAGAGTTTTGACTCTTCTCGTCTCAAATTTCACTAAAAAAATTTAGGATCACGCGGTTATCTTGGAATCGTTCTGATGGTTTTGTGACGAGCACATTGTTCTTGGTGCCTCCTGACATTTAGGGGTTGTGGCAGTGTCCCGGGGAGTTGAGCTCCGAGGTGTTGTCGTCACAATTTTATCGTTGCAGTTCTGGAATACCTGAGTTTTTTTCCGCCGACATGGAAAATCTCTTTTATGCAGTTGTTGGTGAGATAACCTCGACGCCACCCAGTACTGGGGTGGGAGTTCGGGAGTATTTCCATAACTCGTATAACGGATGCTTTTCGAAGGTTGAGGTAAATGATTTCAGAAGTTTTCTTGGTTATGTGTTGAAGGATGGATACAGCTGGATGTAGGATTTGTTATTTTTGGGTGAGATATTATGCTTCCACTGTATCCCCAACACCTGATTGCATAACTGGAAAGTTTCGGGAGTTTATAAGTGGGAACTCAAGTAGCTCTTAGGAAATCTTTTCGATAGATGTATGATATGAAATTGGGGTTCGACGTCTAGTGGTCCGCCTATCCACGGTTGGTTTTACAATGGTCTCATTGTGTCTTAAAGAGTCCTTGGCTATGCCGACTCGGGGACGCTTCGTATGTCATGTGCACTGCCTTGTACATGATGGTGTTGTACGATCGAGCCCATGTGGGCCCCACCACGAAAACTTCGGACGAAATCTCTATCATATGTTCGTTCTGGCTTATTCTGCAAGCCAATCCTTTGTTTTGTTTTTGAGCTGTGGTATTTGAGTTGCTTCGAAGTCAAGAGTTGATTCCATACCTTTCCGAACCGGTGTTCTCATGCTCCGATGTGAATACCAATCCTTCTTGAAAATCGAGATTGTCATGCCAATCCTTTTCAACCGGTGTGTCTCTCTTCAAGTGGTTCCGATCTTTTCAACATCCGCAAGATCAATTATCAGTTCTTATCAACGGTGTTTGTTTCATCCGTCTCCAAGTTGCCTTTGTTTTCCCGCCCTCCCTCCCTTGTTTTCTTCAAGGACTCACGTTTCTTTATTGAGTATCCATTTTATTGATGTGAAGTCTCTCCATTCTTTTCTTTCAATGTTTGTATCCGGTGATTCTCATGAAGATCATAACGGAACCTCAAGATCGTCATTCTTCATTCTTTTCTTCTCCGGTGAATTAAATTTGAGTTTTGTTGTTGATCATATCCTTTTTCCTCCTTTCTAATACCTTCTCATGCCGGTGCACCTCATAATCATTCACTTCTTGCTATTCATTTGTTCGGGAGTGCTGAAGATATCTCAGAAGGCTCGTCTTTTCATTCAAGATCCGTTAAACCTATTTCGAGGAGGTTATCTCATTCAAGCCGTTTAACTCAACTGGTGCAATCTTCTTTTCAAGCAATCATTCCAACGGTGTATCTTTCTAGTGGGCCCTAACCCACAGGTCTTTTCCTAGGATCTTACCTGACTCTTCTTATTTTCCCAGAGCTATCCTCAATTTCATTTCGAAGTTTGACGTAAGAATGAATTTTCATCAGTCAGATATGTTTCTCCAAGATCTCTCAATTTCTTTTCATCATTGGCTCAACCTCTTCACTTTTGATTCTTCCGGAGTGTCTAAACAATTCTTGGTGATGTTTCCCGTCGTCATTCTCGGATTTTGAAGACAGAAGAAGAGTTTTTCCTCCAAATCTTATCCGTTCTATCAAAGATTCGTGATTCTAGCTTGTTGCTATCCTCTCATAATTATTTTCAATTGTGAGATATTCTTTTCACCCATCTGGAGTAATTCAGAGTATTTTCAGTTTGATTCTCCGGAGCCCATCATCTCATAATTATTCATTCCCAGCTTTCACTTATCGTTCACCTAATCATACCAGTGCATCATTCAAATATCCTCTAATCAGTTCATGATCTCTTCGTTCACTTGCATCTAAATTCCCTCAAGTATCTTCGTTCATTTGCTAATTCTTGCCGGTGTCTTCCTTATCTTTTCTTTGTTCATTTTTAATTCTTATGATGGTTCGGTCAAGAGTTCTCTTCATTCGTTATCATATCAATTCATTCGTTGTTTCAATCCTACCAGTGGATTGTTGGAGACCTTTCTCAAGTTTGCGCTATATCTCTTTTCAATCATTTTTCTATGAGAATAAGTGGTATGCCAAATCCGTGGAATGTCATTAATTTAAATTGATGAAGGGAGCGCACAACGTAATTCTTATTATTGTTTCATACAAGTGTTCTAATTTCTGCTTTCCGGAGTGGTTCATCATATCACATTCTTGGTTTGAGATGCTTTATCTTTTCTTTCCGGAGTTCAAAGTTATTTCAACTATATCATTTCAAAGCTTCATCAAATCACTGCAAGGATTTTCCCGGAGTTCCAAGATCTCTCAATTATATCACCACAGAGATTTATCTAAATCATTGCAAGGCTTCAACCTTACTCTTTTCACCCTTCTTTTCATTTGATCATTCTTTTGTTTACTGGAGTTCTTCATGAAGGTTCTACATGATGGTTCATCAAGGATTTAATCCCTTCTCGAAGTGTTCATCATCATTCTTTTCAGAGGAGCTCAAGTATTCTTCATCTTGCAATCCAGAGTGAAATTCTTTCACGCTTGTCTTTTGAGGTGGTGTTATGTCATTTTTGATAATTTTCCTTCGTTTTTCATGACTCACAAGTTATCAAGAATGAGATATTTTAAATCCATCAATCTCGTCATTGGAGTTATCTGGGGTTATATTTCACCTAAAGCCTTCCCTAAGGATTGTTGCTATTTATGGTGCTTTTAAATGACCCAAGTTCTTCATTTATCCTTCCGGTGAAGAAGTTTCTTGTCTCCTTGTTCGTATCAATGCAATCTTTTCCCGTGAGTGGAAGGTCGTCACCTCATAATTTGAGATGTATTCCATAAGACCATATCAAGCTTATTCTTTTCGTTATTGGTTTTTTCCAACTACTCCGCTTGACCCTTCTCCTAAAGATGCCTTTGTCAAGCTCTTTTGTGACAAAAGTTGGCATTTTCTTCTCCATTTTCCTATTTCAATTATCTATCTTCTATTCTTTTGTTCTGGAGGCATTGTGATGTTGCTCTCTTAAACCCATCTTCTTGTTTTGTCAGGATCGTGTTCTTTTCTTGGGTTATCCATTAAACCGGTGTTGTGTCCCTTTGATCAAGCTATTTCATTTTATCAAGTCTTTCATATCTTTTAAACCGAAGTGCTACCCGAATCAGTTCTTTCTTTTCCTCTGTCTTAACGGAGTGTTTTCAACTTCGTTCGTCTCCGTTGCCTTTTTTCCTTAAATTTTCTCAACCTCGCAAGTTTCTTTGGTTTCACTCGTTTGTCAAAGAAGCAACTTAGTTTTACCTCTTCTCTTTCTCTTCTGTTTTCCCCTCCGATGCCACCCTAGATCTTGGGACGAGATCCTCTCGTAGTGGTGGAGTGTTGTAACGCCCCGAGACCGATGTGCCAGGTGTCTTCCAGTTATTCGTCGTCGTTGCCATGTCAGTCGCTTGCATGTTGCATTTTATCATGTCATCATGTGCATTGCATCATCATGTTTTCAAAACCTGCATCCGTCCCGGTCTCCTCGTTCCGTCCGTTGTCCGTTCTGAGCCCAGACACACTTGCACGCGCCCGCGGCATATCCGAAATAGTATTTTATAAGTGGCCAGAAAATGTTCTCGGAATGGGTTGAAAGTTGGCGTGTGGTCGTATTTTAGTATAGGTAGACCGCCTGTCAAATTTCATCGCATTCGGAGTCCATTTGACGCCCCAACGGATAACTATAGCAACAATATAGTCGGTCTAACGTAGGGCGTTTTCGGTCTCCAGAAACCTTGCCGGGCTGCATTTCCGTCTCTCTCTTCTCAGCCTGAGATCTCTCCTACACAGACTAGGCCCAGCCTACCCCCTCTTTACACAGTGCATCGACCCCTCGCGCGTGTCCGAAACTGTCCCGGACCCGACTCGGACAGTCGTCACCGTTGGATCCGGATCATCCCCAAACGTCTACAAAATATCACCATTTTATTATTTGGACTCCCTAGCTATATTATTCGCGATCGTCTGATTACGGTCGTAGGGTCCAACCCCAATCCTATTTCCATATATATGGTCCAACCCCTGCCAAATCAAGCTACCCTAATTTCTTGGGGGTTTGTCCCATCGCCGCCACCACTCCACCAAATCCCTCTCGGGATCCATCCCCTCCTCGATTTCACACACCAGGCAATCCCTCCCGATCCACCCTTTCCGACCAGAGGAGCCCGAGCCATCCTGCAGCTGCCTCCTCCAATCATGGTGCCGCCAGCCATGGAAGTCCACCACCGAGTCGCCCCGTGCCGTCCCAGAGCCTCCTTCCCTGTTGACCGCGCCCATCACCGCAAAGTCGCAGTCCCGTTCCCGCCGTCCGCTGCCCTGTTCGAGTGCCCTCGTGGACCTGCGCAGCCAAGCTCCTCCCATGGCCGCCCCGCCGCCACGTCCGACCACCGCCAGGCGCCAACCCTTGCCGGCGTGCAGCAGCAGGCACCAGGACCCCTCGTCGTCTTTCTCTCCCTCCCTTCCTCCATTTTGATTTTCTCCTCCTCTCACATCTCGATCTCTTTCTCGTTCTTTTCTTCTCTGTCAGGGAACGAACAACACCATCGCCTGCTGCAACCGTCGTCTCGATCCAGGCGGGGTCGAGCTTGACGTCGACGACTAGCGCCTCGTCCAGTTCCTCGCGTTGATCAGCGCGCCTCCAAGTTCTAGCGCCAAGTCTCGCGCCCTTCCTTTGGCGAGCAGTCATAGCCGCCGTCGCGCCCTGCTTCGACTAAAGCCGATGCCCTCCTCGTCCCCGCGCCTCTGCTTCGCTAGAGACTGGCCTCGTCGCCGCCCAGATCCGCCGGATCCCGTCGCCCCAGTCCTGTTCCGACCGGTCCCCGCCAAGACCGCCTCGCCGGAGCTCCTGCCGTGTTGCGCCACGTGCGTTGACCTGCGCCCCTGACTTCTCTCCGTCCTGCTCGTCCGCGTCGCCCCAAGCCCGTTGGCAGCAGCGCCGCTCAAGTCCCTTGTCCGCATCTCGTCGGCGCTCCATTCCGGGCTCGTTTTCCTCTTCGTCTTCGGCAACTACCAGCAGCGCCCTGCCCTGCCCTTCCTCTGTTCTTCGAACCAGGGAAGAGGACGCCCCTGCCTCGCGGCGTTGACCGCCTTTTCCTTCGCCTACGTGGACCGCAACCACTCTTGTGCTTCCGCTCGTCCCCGCGCGGCCCAGCCAGCGCCATGCCGGCCCAGCCTCCCCTCCAGCCGCGGTGCTTCTGGCCTGTTGGGCCCAATGTGAGCAGCTACCATCCAGCCCAGATCCACCAGATTTGGCCTGATATGTTTTTTTCATGTTGCTGTGATTTTGTCTATTTTCCAGAGGAGAGCAGTTTTATAAAAAAAAACCTGCTGTTCATGCATATAATAACTTTCAAACCGTGCATCGGATTAAAATAATTTTTATATAAAAAATGCTTAGAATTTTATGTAGTTTAATAATTTGCCATTTTCATCCATGTTTAAAATGTTTAAATGTTGTTTGGTTAAATTTGCCCCTATGCCATGTTAAAATGATTTAATTCATAACTAATTAACCGTAGGTCGGATTTAAATAATCTTTATATGTAAATAGGGTAGAAAAATGCCTAGTTTAACATGGTGGCTTTACTTTGCATGTTTAGCAACTCTAAAATTGTGTTTAGGGCAGAACAGTACCATAACCAAAATATGCACATGAGGATTTTTCCGGACTTGTTGCTTGTTGTTCCGGCCTCATTTAAACTTGCCTAGATAGGTAGTTTTCATTTGCTTCACCCTCTTGCCATGTTTAACAACTTTTAATATTGTTGGGTACATAAACAAGATCAAACTAAATAAGTCACGTGATGTTTCGTCAATATGCAACGGAGTTGCATACTGAGCTCCACTTAATTTGTAGGGTTGTTTATGCACTTTGCCATGCCATGCCTCATTAAACCGGACATGCATCATACTTGATTGTGCATCATGCCATGTTCATGTGTTGGTTGTTTACTATGTTGTTTGCTTCTTTCCGGTGTTGCTTCTTCGGGTTGGTTCCGATAACGTCGCGTTTGTGAGGATCCGTTCGTCTACGTCCATTTGTCTTCTTCATGGACTCATTCTTCTTCCTTGCAGGATTTCAGGCAAGATGACCATACCCTAGAAATCACTTCTATCTTTTCTTGCTAGTTGCTCGCTCTTTTGCTATGCCTATGCTGCGATACCTACCACTTGCTTATCATGCCTCCCATATTGTTAAGCCAAGCCTGTAACCCACCTTGTCCTAGCAAACCGTTGTCTGGCTATGTTACCGCTTTGCTCAGCCCCTCTTATAGCATTGTTAGTTGCAGGTGAAGATTGGAGTTTGTTCCTTGTTGGAACATAAATATTTGTTGGGATATCACAATATCTCTTATTTAAATTAATGCATCTATATACTTGGTAAAGGGTGGAAGGCTCGGCCTTATGCCTGGTGTTTTATTCTACTCTTGCCGCCCTAGTTTCTGTCATATTGGTGTTATGTTCCCGAATTTTGCGTTCCTTACACGGTTGGGTTATAATGGGAACCCCTTGACAGTTCGCCTTGAATAAAACTCCTCCAGCAATGCCCAACATTGGTTTTACCATTCGCCACCTAGCCTTTTCTTTCCCTTGGGTAGGCCTGCCCAAGGGTCATCTTTATTTAAACCCCCTCGGGCTAGTGCTCCTCTGAGTGTTGGTCTGAACCAAGTAGACTGCGGGGCCACCTCGGGGCAACTTGAGGGTTTGTTTTACTCGTAGGATGTCTCATCTGAGTGTGCCCTGAGAACGAGATATGTGCAGCTCCTATCGGGATTTGTCGGCACATTCGGGCAGCTTTGCTGGACTTGTTTTACCATTGTCGAGGATGTCTTGTAACTGGGATGCCGAGTCTGATCGGACTGTCTTGGGAGAAGGAATATCCTTCGTTGACCGTGAGAGCTTGTGATGGGCTAAGTTGGGACACCCCTGCAGGGATTTGAACTTTTGAAAGCCGTGCCCGCGGTTATGGGCAGATGGAAATTTGTTAATGTCCGGTTGTAGAAAACCTGAAGTTGATCTTAATTAAAATACATCAACCGCGTGTGTAACCGTGATGGTCTCTTCTCGGCGGAGTCCGGGAAGTGAACACGGTGTTGGAGTTATGCTTGACGTAGGTTGTTCTAGGATCACTTCTTGATCATAGTTGTTCGACCGTGCTTTTGCCTCCTCTTCTCGCTCTCATTTGCGTATGTTAGCCACCATATATGCTAGTCGCTTGCTGCAGCTCCACCTCATACCTTTTACCCTTCCTATAAGCTTAAATAGTTTTGATCGCGAGGGTGTGAGATTGCTGAGTCCTCGTGACTCACAGATACTTCCAAAACCAGCTTGCAGGTGCCGATGATACCGTGCAGGTGACGCAACCGAGCTCAAGGAGGAGCTCGATGAAGATTGTGTTTGTCATGTTGTTTCCGTTTCTAGTTGATCAGTAGTGGAGCCCAGTTGGGGTCGATCGGGGATCTGTGTAGCATTTGGGGTAGTCTTCTTTTATTTTGGGTTCCGTAGTCGGACCTTGAGTGTATTTGGATGAATGTAATGCTTTATTCATGTAATTGTGTGAAGTGGCGATTGTAACCCAACTATGTATCTCTTTTCCCTTATGTATTACATGGGTTGTTGTGAAGATTACCTCACTTGCGACATTGCTTTCAATGTGGTTATGCCTCTAAGTTGTGCTTCGACACGTGGGAGATATAACCGCATCAAGAGCGTTACAAGTTGGTATCAGAGCCGACCCTCGCGGTTACACGGATGGTTGCAGACAAGTGTGTGGTCATGTTGTTCATGACGTTTGTGACCCGTCGTGGCACACGACATGGCACATGTACTGGACTGGAAGCACAGACGTATGTGCCAAGAGGGAACGTTCCTGTGGCCCGACGAGGACGTAGGTTCCTCTGAGTGGGTGTGTATGTGATGGCCTGGCTTATTAGGGATGATAGACTATTCATATCAATAAGGAATTCCTTCTTTTCCGGGAGCGCATTCGGACAGAACTCCACAGTTAAGCATAAGTAGTGTCAGGATGGGTGACCGATCGGGAAGTTGCTCCCGGGTGCGCATGAGTGAGGACAAAGTGCGCAGGAAAGACTAGTATTGATCTGTGGGGCCAGTCTAGATCCCGCCAGGAGTAACGACCACCGGCGGGTGTGTCCGGGGCGTTAGTTAATTCTTTTTGCAGATGATTAATAGATAAATTCCTCACGTCCAGCAATTTATTTTAGAATTTTTGGGGTTCCAGATCTTGCGCTAGCTACAGATTACTACAGACTGTTCTGTTTTTGACAGATTCTGTTTTTCGTGTGTTGTTTGCTTATTTTGATGAATCTATGTCTAGTAAAATAGTTTATAATCCATAGAGAAGTTCGAATACAGTAGGTTTAACACCAATATAAATAAAGAATGAGTTCATTACAGTACCTTGAAGTGGTCTTTTGTTTTCTTTCGCTGACGGAGCTCATGAGATTTTCTACTTTAAGTTTTGTGTTGGGAAGTTTTCAAGTTTTGGGTAAAGATTTGATGGATTATGGAACAAGGAGTGGAAAGAGACAAAGCTTGGGGATGCCCCGGAAGGCATCCCCTCTTTCGTCTACTTCTATCGGTAACTTTACTTGGAGCTATATTTTTATTCACCACATGATATGTGTTTTGCTTGGAGCGTCTTTTATGATTTGAGTCTTTGCTTATTAGTTTTCCACAATAATCCTTGCTGTACACACCTTTTGAGAGAGCCATACATAATTTGGAATTTGATAGAATACTCTATGTGCTTCGCTTATATCTTTTGAGTTATATAATTTTGCTCTAGTGCTTCACTTATATCTTTTAGAGCACGATGGTGGATTCATTTTATAGAAACTATTGATCTCTCATGCTTCACTTAGATTATTTTGAGAGTCTTAATAGCATGGTAATTTGCTTAATAATAAATATGCTTGGTATTCAAGATTTGTAAAACTTTCTTTTGAGTGCGTTGAATACTAGGAAAAAATTGATGCTTGATAATTGTTTTGAGATATGAGGATGGTGATATTAGAGTCATGCTAGTTGAGTAGTTGTGAATTTGAGAAATGCTTGTGTTAAAGTTTGTGATTCCCGTAGCATGCACGTATGGTGAACCGTTATGTGATGAAGTCGGAGCATGATTTATTTATTGATTGTCTTCCTTATGAGTGGCGGTTGGGGACGAGCGATGGTCTTTTCCTACCAATCTATCCCCCTAGGAGCATGCGCGTAATACTTTGCTTTGATAACTTCTAGATTTTTGCAATAAGTATATGAGTTCTTTATGACTAATGTTGAGTCCATGAATTATACGCACTTTCCTTCCTTCCACCATTGCTAGCCTCTCTAATACCGTGCACTTTTCGCCGGTATCATACACCCACCAAATACCTTCCTCAAAACAGCCACCATACCTACCTATCATGGCATTTCCATAGCCATTCCGAGATATATTGCCATGCAACTTTCTACCATTCCGTTCATTATGACACGCTCCATCATTATCATATTGCTAGCATGATCATGTATTTGACATCATATTTGTGGCAAAGCCACCGTTCATAAATCTTTCATACATGTCACTCTTGATTCATTGCATATCCCGGTACACTGCCGGAGGCATTCATATATAGTCATATTTTGTTCTAAGTATGGAGTTGTAATTGTTGAGTTGTAAGAAAAATAAAAGCGTGATGATCATCATTTTTAGAGCATTGTCCCAAGTGAGGAAAGGATGATGGAGACTATGATTCCCCCATAAGTCGGGTGATAGGTCTCCAACGTATCTATAATTTTTGATTGCTCCATGCTATATTATCTACTGTTTTGGACTATATTGGGCTTTATTTTCCACTTTTATATTATTTTTGGGACTAACCTATTAACCGGAGGCCCAGCCCAGAATTGCTGTTTTTTGCCTATTTCGGTGTTTCAGATAAACGGAATATCAAACGGAGTCCAAACAGAATAAAATCTTCGGGAACGTGATTTTCTCACCGAACGTGATCCAGGAGACTTGGACCCTGCTCCAAGGAACAAAAGAGGCGGTCACGAGGGTGGGGGCGCCCCCTGCCTTGTGGGCCCCTCGTTGCTCCTCTGGCGTACTTCTTCCTCCTATATATACACACGTACCCCAAACGATCAGAACAGGAGCCAAAAACCTAATTCCACCGGCACAACTTTCTGTATCCACGAGATCCCATCTTGGGGCCTATTCCGGAGCTCCGCCGGAAGAGGGCCGTCATCACGGAGGGCTTCTACATCATCATAGCCTCTCCAATGAAGTGTGAGTAGTTTACCTCAGACCTTCGGGTCCATACTTAGTAGCTAGATGGCTTCTTGTCTCTCTTTGAATCTCAATACAAAGTTCTCCCCCTCTCTTGTGGAGATCTATTCGATGTAATCTTCTTTTTGCGGTGTGTTTGTTGAGACCGATGAATTGTGGGTTTATGATCAAGTCTATCTATGAATAATATTTGAATCTTCTCTGAATTCTTTTATGTATGATTGGTTATCTTTGCAAGTCTCTTCGAATTATCTGTTTGGTTTGGCCAACTAGATTGGTAGTTCTTGCCATGGGAGAAGTGCTTAGCTTTGGGTTCGATCTTGCGGTGTCCTTACCCAGTGACAGAAGGGGCAGCAAGGCACGTATTGTATCGTTGCCATCGAGGATAACAAGATGGGGTTTATTTCATATTGCATGAATTTATCTCTCTACATCATGTTATCTTGCTTAAGGTGTTACTCTGTTTTTAACTTAATACTCTAGATGCATGCTGGATAGCGGTCGATGAGTGGAGTAATAGTAGTAGATGCATAATCATTTTGATCTACTTGTCACAGACGTGATGCCTATATACATGATCATGCCTAGATATTCTCATAACTATGCTCAATTCTGTCAATTGCGTAACAGTAATTTGTTCACCCACCGTAGAATACTTATGCTCTTGAGAGAAGCCACTAGTGAAACCTATGGCCCCCGGGTCTATTCTCATCATATCAATCTCCATTACTTTAATCTTGCTTTGCTTTTACTTTTTACTTTGCATCTTTATACCAACCAAAAATATTATATCTATCAGATCTCACTCTCGTAAGTGACCGTGAAGGGATTGACAACCCCTAATTGTGTTGGTTGCGAGTAGCTATCGCTTTGTGCAGGTACGAGGGACTTGCGCGTGGGCTCCTACTAGATTGATACCTTGGTTCTCAAAAACTGAGGGAAATACTTACACTACTCTGCTGCATCATCCCTTCCTCTTCGGGGAAAACCAACGCAAGCTCAAGACGTAGCATCGGGATGAGACTCCGGACGAAAAATAAAAAAAGAGGCCATAAAAAAAGAAGGCCCGAACAAAACAAATGAGAGAAAAAGAGAGAAGGGACAATGTTACTATCCTTTTACCACACTTGTGCTTCAAAGTAGCACCATTATCTTCATGATAGAGAGTCTCTCATTATGTCACTTTCATATACTAGTGGGAATTTTTCATTATAGAACTTGGCTTGTATATTCCAATGATGGCTTCCTCAAAATGGCCTAGGTCTTCGTGAGCAAGCGAGTTGGATGCACACCCACTTAGTTTCTTTTGAGCTTTCATATACTTATAGCTCTAGTGCATCCGTTGCATGGCAATCCCTACTCACTCACATTGATATCTATTGATGGGCATCTCCATAGCCCGTTGATACGCCTAGTTGATGTGAGACTATCTTCCCCTCTTTTTGTCTTCTCCACAACCACCATTCTATTCCACATATAGTGCTATATCCATGGATCATGCTCATGTATTGCGTGAAGATCGAAAAAGTTTTGAAAATGTCAAAAGTATGAAACAATTGCTTGGCTTGTCATCGGGGTTGTGCATGATTTAAATACTTTGTGTGGTGAACATAGAGCATAGCCAGACTATATGATTTTGTAGGGATAGCTTTCTTTGGCCATGTTATTTTGAGAAGACATAATTGCTTTGTTAGTATGCTTGAAGTATTATTATTTTTATGTCAATATGAACTTTTGTCTTTAATCTTTTGAATCTGAATATTCATACCACAATTAAGAAGATTTACATTGAAATTATGCCAAGTAGCACTGAGTGCATCAAAAATTCTGTTTTTATCATTTACCTACTCGAGAACGAGCAGGAATTAAGCTTGGGGATGCTTGATACGTCTCCAACGTATCTATAATTTTTGATTGCTCCATGCTATATTATCTACTGTTTTGGACATTATTGGGCTTTATTATCCACTTTTATATTATTTTTGGGACTAACCTATTAACCGGAGGCCCAACCCAGAAATGTTGTTTTTTGCTTGTTTTAGGGTTTCGAAGAAAAGGAATATCAAACGAAGTCCAAACGGAATGAAACCTTCGGAAACGTGATTTTCTCATCAGATAAGATCCAGGAGACTTGGACCCTCCGTCAAGAAAGCCACGAGGTGGTCACGAGGGTGGAGGGCGCACCCCCTTCCTTGTGGGCCCCTCGAAGCTCCACCGACGTACTTCTTCCTCCTATATATATCCACGTACCCCCAAACAATCAGATACGGAGCCAAAAACCTAATTCCACTGCAGCAACTTTCTGTATCCACGAGATCCCATCTTGGGGCCTGTTCCGGAGCTCCGCCGGAGGGGGCATTGATCACAGAGGGCTTCTAGATCATCATCCAAGCCTCTCCGATGAAGTGTGAGTAGTTTACTTCAGACCTACGGCTCCATAGTTAGTAGCTAGATGGCTTCTTCTCTCTTTTTGGATCGCAATACAATGTTCTCCCCCTCTCTCGTGGAGATCTATTCGATGTAACCTTCTTTTTGCGGTGTGTTTGGTGAGACCGATGAATTGTGGGTTTATGATCAAGTCTATCTATGAATAATATTTGAATATTCTCCGAATTCTTTTATGTATGATTGGTTATCTTTGCAAGTCTCTTTGAATTATCCGTTTGGTTTGGCCTACTAGATTGGTTGTTCTTGCCATGGGAGAAGTGCTTAGCTTTGGGTTCGATCTTGCGGTGTCCTTTCCCAGTGACAGAAAGGGCAGCAAGGCACGTATTGTATCGTTGCCATCGAGGATAACAAGATGGTTTTTTTATCATATTGCATGAAACTATCCCTCTACATCATGTCATCTTGCTTAAGGCGTTACTCTGTTTTTAACTTAATACTCTAGATGCATGCTTGATAGCGGTCGATGAGTGGAGTAATAGTAGTACATGCAGGCAGGAGTCGTTCTATTTGTCTCGGACGTGTTGCCTATATACATGATCATACCTAGATATTCTCATAACTATGCTCAATTCTGTCAATTGCTCAACAGTAATTTGTTCACCCACCGTAGAATACTTATGCTCTTGAGAGAAGCCACTAGTGAAACCTATGGCCCCGGGGTCTCTTTCTCATCATATCAATCTCCATCACTTTATTATTGCTTTGCTTTTACTTTGCTTTTACTTTTTACTTTGCATCCCTATACCAAAAATACCAAAAATATTATTTATCATCTCTATCAGATCTCACTTTCGTAAGTGACCATGAAGGGATTGACAACCCCTAAGCGCGTTGGTTGCGTTGAGCTATTGTTTTTGTGTAGGTACGAGGGACTCGCGCGTAGCCTCCTACTGGATTGATACCTTGGTTCTCAAAAACTGAGGGAGATACTTACACTACTTTGCTGCATCATCCTCTCTTCTTCGGGGAAATCCAACGCAGTGCTCAAGAGGTAGCAGTACAGACAATGAGAAATAGTCCCTCGTCTATTGAGAAGAATGCTATATTCTGACGAGATGCTTGAACAACTTCACCGAGAAGTATCTGCATTACAAATAAGAGAGAGTTATGTTTCAAGAAGAAACCATGCCGAGAAGATTGTGTGATGGAGCTGACCCCTTACAATATTGCTGAAGTGGAAAAAAATTCTTTGGTGTGTCTTAAGTAGGATGACTGCAGTCAAGATGTCTGAAGGCGAAGTGAGATAAAGTAATTTTTTTCATTCTTTCTCTTTCTCTTATTTGAGTCATAGGTCTGTCGTACTATTAAGAGGGGTATAGGTATTCCAGACTTAAGTTTGTTATGATGCTTAGCCAAAACCTATGAAAGATCAATCTCTTCCATAGACTTCTCAGACATCATTAAGACATATTTGATTATGAGAAGTGCGACTTCATATAACTAAAAAAGTGTAATATGCACTTTTCTCACTTTTGAAAAATTACATGTTGCACTTTACATGAAATTTATCTTCTCCTCCTTTTTCCAACAAGTTCTCCCTCTCAGCGCACTTCCACTGTGTGGAGGAGGATCAATGGAACGTTCAGGGCAGGGAAGTGATGGCGGTGCTGGATAGCTACCCGGCCCTCCACCTCACCAAGGGGAGAAAGGTCCTCGAGATCAGGCCCTACATCAAGTGGGAAAAAGGAAATCAAGATTCTCTCGGTGAGTTACTCTTATACAACACACCAAGATTGTTCTAATCGTAGCGGTTTCTTTAATGAAAATCGATGGTGCAGCCTGTTGTTTTGTTTAGAAAATGTTGCCACACCTCGCATCGTCTGCAAAGAAATTGACACATGATTATCGCAACCATGGTGGATTTTTTAGGAGAAACTGAATATCATCATACTCGGTAGAAATACATACATACATGAAAATTACATGTGACCAAGAAAAGGCCATAGCCCTGGAAACGTTGCAAAAGGAACCCAATAAAAAGACTTAAAAACACAGTGGCGGTTTCTTTAATGGAAATCAACGGCGCAGTCCATTGTTTGGGGAAAAACAAAACATATAGTCCATGCTACTTGCTAAGGACATTAAGTTTTGATGTTTTATTCTTCGCAGGCTATGTGGGGTTTGGAGATATTTTCCCAAGAGACATCGAGGATGATCGCATAGATCATGCATTCAAGGTATAGTGTGCGCTACACATGCCCTTTTTTGCGCTGATGTGCACTATCGATCGAATTCGATGAACTGACGCCCTTTTGCAAAACATTAAAATAGGTGTTGCGCAACATGGGACAAGGCATCAGAATCCTTGTGACCATGTTTCGAAAGGAAACTAGCGAATCCTACTCTCTGCGTGAGCCTACTGAAGTATACAATACTCCAACATATATATTAGGTATATTACAATGCATGCATGTATATGTGCATAATACCTACATGCCTATTTTTGTGCAGTAATTCTATGCCTTCTAAAGTTAGCACGGCTAGCTACCTACCTAAAGCAACTACTGTTATACAGTGGTCACTATTTGGTAGATCTAGGAGTTTGGTGCACGACATATATATGCTCTCAAATTGCTTCTCCATAAGGTTCGTTGTTTTAGTATATAAAGCAATGAAATATTAGGCATCACATCCCTCTTCTAGTCATGTGTTTCCAGTTTGAGATGAAATTAGTTTCATATGTGTAATCTGGCATGGTCATATACCTTATATGCATGTAAAGGGGTTCTTGCGCAAGCTAATGATAATTAGGAGATCTTTGTGGTACGAAGCAGGCGTGGCTTCCCAACGGATGTGATTTACTTTAGAGCCGAGTCGGATGCGGTGCTCGAGATGGAGGTGGGAATGAGTGGCGAATCATCTGATCAAGGATTCCCGAGAGACTCCCTGTCGGCATTAAGCACCGTGGCGTCTGTCAGGCTAGTTGACACATGAGACTCCAAGGCAGTGGCTCCCTGGTTTTGGTAGGTATTGCATCTTCTTGGTGCACTAACTTGCCGCCTTGGGTTTTGGAGATTATTGACAGAAATAGTAAGGGGTACGATTTGTTTGATAGTGCACATAGAGAGAAATAGTCCCAGATTTATCAAGAAGAATGCTATATTCCGATGAGAAGTTCGAAGGACATCACTGAGAAGTATATTCATTTCAGAGAACAGAGAGTTATGTTTTGGGAAGAAACCATGCCGAGAAGATTGTGTGAAGGAGTTAACCCCGTACAAAATTGCTGAAGTGAATAAAATTTTCTTTGGTGTGTCTGAAGAAGGATGACTGTAGTCAAGACATCTGAAGGAGAAGCGAAGATGCAGTATTTTTGTTTTGTTGTTTGTCTATCTCTTATTTGAGTCATAGGGCCACCGTACTATTAAGAGTGGTACAGGTATTCGAGACTTAAGTCTGTTGTGATGCTCAGCCAAAACCTATGGAAGATCCGTCGGTGCCATAGCTTACTTAGATTTCATTAAGACACATGATTATGAGAAGTGTGAATTCATATAACTGAAAAAGTGTAATATGCACTTCTCTCAAGTTCAAAAAAGTGCATGTTGCACTTTAGATGAAATTTGGTTTTTCCTCCTTTTTCCTACTAGGTCTCCCCCTCGGTGCACTTCCACTGTGTGGAGGAGGATCAATGGGACGCTCTGGGCAGGGAGGTGAGGGCAGTGCTAGACGGCTACCCAGACTTCCACCTTACCAAGGGAAGAAAGGTCCTCGAGATCATGCTCTCTGTCAAGTGGGATAAGGGAAACACCCTCGAGTTCTGGCTCGAGTCTCTCAGTGAGATACTCTTGCACAACACATTAAGATTGTTCTAATCATAGTAGTTTCTTTAATGAAAATCAACGGCACAACCTTTTGTTTTTTTATAAAATGTCGCCACACTTGCATCGCCTGCAAAGAAACTGACACATGATTGTCGTAACCGTGGTGGTTTGTTTTTGATAGAAACCGGATATCATCATACCCAGTAGAAATACAAACATACACGAAAATTACACGATACCAAGAAAAGACCATAGCCATGGAAACGTTGCAAGGAACCCGATAAAAAGGTTTAAAAACACAATGGCTATTTCCTTAATGGAAATCAACGACATGGTCCATTATTTGGTGAAAAAACAAAACATATAGTCCATGCTACTTAATGCATGTCTTATTAGTTAATCCTACTTGCTAATGACATTAAGTTATGATGTTTTATTCTTCGCAGGCTATGCGGGGTGTGGCGATGTTTTCCCGATATATATCGAGGATGGCCGCACATATGAGGAAGCGTCGAAGATATAGTGTGCACTACACATGCCCTTTTTTGCGCTGGTGTGCACTATCGATCGAATTCGATGAACTAACGTCCATTTGCAAAACATCAAAATAGGTGCTGCCCAACATGGGACAAGGCATCATAATCCTTGTGACCATGTTTCGAAAGGAGACTAGCACATCCTAGCCTCTCTGTGAGCCTACTGAAGTATACAATACTCCAATATATATGTTAGATATACTATAATGCATGCATGTATATGGAATGCATAATAGCTGCATGCCTATTTTTGTGTAGTAATTTTATGCCTTCTAAAGTTAGCGCGGCTAGTTATCTACCTAAAGCAACTACTGTTATATGGTGGTCACTATTCTTGTTGTAGACCTAGCAGTTTGGTGCATGACATATATATGCTCTCGAACTGCTTCCCCATAAGGTTGATTGTTTCGAGATATAAAGCAATGAAATATTAGGCGTCACATTCCTCTTCTAGTCATGTGTTTTGAGTTTGGCATGAAATTAGTTTCATATGTGTAATCTGGCTTGGTCATATCCCTTATATGTACGTAAAGGAGTTCCTGCGCAAGCTAATGAAAATTAGTAGATCTTTGCGGTACGAAGTGGGTGTGGCTTTCCAATGGATGTGATTTCCTCTAGTGTTGGGTCGGATGTGGTGTTCCGGATGGAGGCGGGAATGATTGACGAATGATCGGATCAAGGATGCACTGGAGACTCCCTGTCGGCATTAAGCATAGTGGCGTCCATCGGGCTAGTTGACACATGTGACTCCAGGGCATTGGCTCCCTGCTTTTGGTGGATATTGCAGCTTCTTGGTCCAATGACTTCCCCCCTTGGGTTTTGGCTATTGTTGTCAACAATAGTAAGGGGATGAGTTGTTCGATAGTGCACAACAAGAGAAATAGTCCCAGACGTATCGAGAAGAATGCTATATTCTGATGAGAAGTTCGATGGATTTCACTGTGGCACCCCAGCTCACAGGAACCAGAACACCCCGTATTCTAGCCCACAGATCAAGTCTTTTGGAATATGGCACTGCTTGACATAGTACAAATCAGCTCTTTTATTACAAATGATATGGATACAAGGCTACTGATAATACAAAGGATCATCGACACGGCGAAGCTACACCTACTAAGACATGCTAGTAGCGGAACAACTCGTGGAAGCGGAATAGCTTCTAGCAGCGAAACAACAACGACGGTAATGAAATCCACTCTGCGGGGACTCTGGCTGAGACACAATCCTAGCTCGCAAGCTCGGGATCCTCGACAAGCAATCGATCATGGCATGACCTGCAATCTGGCATGACACGCCAGGTGAGTACTTTGAATGTACTCGTAATCTCACAACAACCAAAGCAATCAATACAAACAACAACATGGCATTTACGGGTTAATTATTGAGCATGATACAACTAGAATAACATGAGAGTGAACATGGCAAGTACATGTTGAACATGATACAACTAGAACAATACGAGATGAGCATGGCATGAACATCTTACTCATGATGTGAACAACGATGATGCTAGCATGCAGCACTAAGGAAGATTGGATGGCTTGTGTTGGAAGCCATCAAGAGTATCGTGTTGGGGAAGATTGAATAGCTTGTGCTCAAATCTTACGTCGGGCAGCTTGCGGAAGAATACTTGGTACCGTACTTCAGAAGCTTCTCCTTTTGGTTGCTTGCTGGGGAAGATTCGGTACCTGATGCTGGAAGCTTTTGCAGTAGCTTACTGAAGAAACCGAGTATCTTGCATG
This sequence comes from Triticum aestivum, assembly GCF_018294505.1. Classification (NCBI taxonomy): domain Eukaryota; kingdom Viridiplantae; phylum Streptophyta; class Magnoliopsida; order Poales; family Poaceae; genus Triticum; species Triticum aestivum. The sequence continues at coordinate 117,853,607 of NC_057797.1, read as the reverse complement.
GGAAGTCATCCACATATCATACTTGGGAAGATTGAGGAGCCTTGTATTGTAAGGTTCTCTGGTTGCTTGCAGAGGAATACTGGAGTTCCTTATGCCAGAAGCTCCTCCCGGTGATATGTTAATTCAGTGCCATATATATATATATATGATATTATTGTTGTTGATTACTTGTATGGAAAGAGTTTGTAGGACTATCCTTCTTTCTGAGTACAACATGTTTCCGGGGTTTAACGTGTTTCAAATGGTACTCATAGCAGAATCAGACCTTGTATATGAACCATACCTTTGACTCGAAATATATGGTTGGTTTTGCACACAACTTGTCTTCCAGCTAATTTCATCATTAATGATGTGAAGATTTCACACTGATGTGGACTTGATGCTAATAATCAAGCCAGGATATCATTTGCATTCAGACCAGTTATTCCCAATACAATGCAGTCGGCTGAGAATTCCATAATGTTTAGCTGAGCTTCCAAATATTTGAACTCCTCACTAATTCTTTGGGTCCAGTGTTGGTTGATGAGCAACTTTCATAAGGGAAAGTAAGGTGACACCGAAGGCCCAAAGAAAGAAGCAAAAGAAATGACTAAAACAAAAGCACACAAAGCATCAAGATTACATACAAACAACATCATATTTTACTGCTATACACCTCAATATGCATGCCTAATTAAGCACACAAATCTCACAGAAAACTCCGGTATTATGGTCTAACATGTTGTGGTGGTGTGCACGAAGGTGAATCCACGTGTGGAAGGATTGGTGTAAACAGAGCTATGCCAAGCGCTGGCTTAACAACAGTTGCATATGGACGAACACAGAGTTGAGGACGAACTTGGTGATCATGTAGCGAGACACTGATTTCACGGGCACATTACAATCAAGTAGACGGAAGGGAACCATACACGTCCAAAGAATGGGTGACAAGGTAGGATAGCGGTGAAAAATGAGGCTCACTGGCATTGCCCTTTCCTGATAGCAAAGATCAGTAAGGGCTGCCAAAGCAGCGAGTGATTAATTGTATCTGTGTTGGTAATTCCCCAAAGAGGAGAGGATGATGTAGCACAACAACGGTAAGTATTTCCCTCAGTTATGAAACCAAGGTTATCAATCCAGTAGGAGAACCAAGCAACACTATGTAAAAAGCACCTGCACAGAAACCACAAAAACTTGCAACCCAACGCGTAAGAGGGGTTGTCAATCCCTCCTCGATATTGAGATAGATTAAATTGTATGAGATTGGATAAATAGATCTAGCAAAATCACAAAATAAAATAAGTAAAGAAAGAGTGCATCAAGGTATTTTTGGATTTTTGGATTAATAGATCTGAAAATAATATGATAGGAAATAGACCCAGGAGCGTAGATTTCACTAGACGCTTCTCTCGAGAAAATAGCATGCAGTGGGTAAACAAATTACTGTTGGGCAATTGATAGAAGAGCAAATAATTATGACGATTTCCAAGGCAATGATCATGTATATAGGCATCACGTCCAAGATTAGTAGACCGACTCCTGCCTACATCTACTAATATTACTCCACACATCGACCGCTATCCACCATGCATCTAGTGTATTAAGTTCATGGAAAAATGGAGTGATGCAAGAAGAACGATGACATTGATGTAGACAAGATCTATTCATGTAGGAATAGACCCCATATTTTTATCCTTAATGACAACGATACATACGTTTCATGTTTCCTTCTGTCACCGAGATTGAGCACCGCAAGATCGAACCCATCACAAAGCACCTCTTCCCATGGCAAGAAAAGTCAATCTAGTTGGCCAAACCAAACCAAAGTTTCGGAGAAGAAATGGCTATAACAATCATGCATAAGAGATTTCAACAAAGACTCAAATAATATTCATGGATAGAACTGATCATAAACTCACAATTCATCGGATCCCAACAAACACACCGCAAAAAGTCATTACACCAAATAGATCTCCAAGAACATCGATGAGAACATTGTATTGAAGATCAAAAAGAGAGAAAACCTATGGACCCATAGGTCTGTGGTGAAATACTCACACATCATTAGAGGGGCAAGGGTGATGATGAAGAACCCCTCCGTGATCATTGACCCCTCCGGTAGAGTGCCGGAAAAGGCATGTAGACTGCATCTCATGGTTCTGGAACTTGCGGCGGCTGGAATTGTGTTTCGTCAACTCCCCTATGGTTTTTGGGATTTTAGAGTATTTATTGAGCTGATAGTCGGTGGAGAAGCCTCCCGAGGGCCCCACTACCCGCTAGGGCGTGCCTGGGCCTTCTGGCGTGCCCTGGTGCCTAGTGGGCCCCATGGGCCTCCTTTGGTGCACTTCCTTGGCTCCCTGGGTGTCTTATTTCCGAAAAAAAATCTCGAAAAAGTTTTGTGGCATTTGAACTTTGTTTGGTATTGATATTCTACAAAGTAAAAAACAAGCAGAAAACATCAATTGGCACCGGGCACTATGTTAATAGGTTAGTCCCACAAAATGATACAAAGTTGCTAGTAAATGAGTATAAAACATCCAAGAATGATACTTTAATAGCATGGAACAATAAAAAATTATAGATATGTTGGTGACGTATCAGCATCCCCAAGCTTAATTCCTGCTCGTCCTCAAGTAGGTAAATGATAAAAACAGAATTCTTGATGTGGAATGCTACCCATCATATTCATCACATATTCTTTTCTTTTGTAGCATGGACATTTAGTCTTTAGATGATTCAAAATAATAGTCTACAATTTGATATGAAAATCTCAATACTCAAGCATATCAACAAACAAGCATGTCTTTCAAACTATCAACACTAAAGAAAGCTATCCCTAGCCCATCATGCTTAATCATTGATCCATACATGAAACACACTCAAATATTAGCTACATGCAATGCTCAAGTATGATAATAGTGCTCCCTAGTTGGTGCTTGATAAGAGAAGATGGAGACTCAATAAAAAATAAAAATTGCATAAAAGTAAATAGATAGGTCCTTCGCAAAGGGAAGCAGAGATTTATAGGGGTTCCAGAGATCAAAGCTTAAATTGAGAGATAAAATTATTTTGAGAGGCATGCTTTTCCAGTCAACGAAAACGACCGAGAATTCCCAATACTTTTGATGCTAGATACATCATAGGCGGTTCCCAAACATAAAATACAGTCTATTCCTTTTTCACCATGTTTTCACAATCCATGGCTAGCCCTATCCACGAGTGCCTTCCATACCAACATTTTCCAAGGAATTTATTATTGACAACATAAAGTAAATTTCTTTTTTAATTCGGGACTGGGCTTCCCTATTACCGGCCACACTCTCGTGCAATGACAACTGAATAAACACTCATCTTGAGAATAACACATCTAGTATGGAAAAATATTGGCCATCCCCTGCCACTTCATGAGCGGTACGGGCACACAAAAAGAAAATTCATTTTAAAAATTAGAGTTGGCACATACAAATTTGCTTGGAACGGCATGCAAATACCGCATATAGGTAGGTATGGTGGACTCATTTGAGACAACTTGGTTTAAGGAGTTTGGGTGCACAAGCGGTATTCTCTCTTAGTACAAAGGAAGGCTAGCAATCTGCCGCACACACAGGGCAATCTACGACTAGGCCAGCACATGAAGGTAGCGACAGGCTACGATTTATAGCTCGAAAAAATGTGGAATCACAGGGTATCAAACCCAGGATCTCGTCCAAAGAGGCAAGGTGACACAACCAGCTGAGCTAGCATGCTTTGGTGATTGTAAGACAACACAAACTATTAAGAACCAAACCCCAGCGCATATTTAAAATATTTTCGTAATTCCGGATGCAATTTTTTTAGGCAACGCAAATCATTAAAAACTATAACGTTTTCTGAAAATCGTGAACAATTTTCTGAAATGGGAACATTTTTTCAAATACCACAACAAAATTTGGAAAAGCGGACATATTATTAAGCTCCCAAACAAAATTTGAAACAAGAACATTTTTTGAAAACTGTGAACAATTTTTCAAACTCCCAAGAGATGGAAACATGAAAAATTTAAAAATTATTGAAATAAGCTTTTTTCTATGTTTTGAATAATTTTTAATAACCTTACGAACAATTATTGAAAAAAAATAAAGAAAATTGGAAAAAAATTGAACATTTTCGAAATTAACTAACAATTTTTCATACTCCTGAAAGATGAAACCTGAACATTTTTAAATTTTTGTGAACTTTGTGAGCGTTTTTTAAACATTTGAAACCACGAACATTTCCCGAAATTATTAACCATTATTTTGAAAATTTTAAACATTTTTTGAAATTTATGAACATTTTTTTTAAACACGAACATTTTTTGAAAATCTGAAATTTTCTACTTTAGGAACATTTTGGAAACACAAACATTTTTTTAAAACTGAGAAAATTTTTGCAAATTTTTTAACATTGTTTTGAAAACACATTTTTTTCAATCCCAGTACATATTTTCAAATTTCCGAATTTTTTTGAATTCTAAACATTTTTATAATTTGCGTATTTTGAAAAATAAACAGAAAAAGCAAGAAAAGGAAAAAGAAGAAAAAAAGAGAAAAGATAAAAAACTAAATGAAAACCAGCCACAAAAACAACAGGAAAAAAAAGAAAAAACCAATTCATGGAACCTTCTAGAAGATTCCCAAAACCGGAGAAAATCGTTAGCGTATCGATCCCGGCTTGCACATGAACCAACGAAACGCAATTGCCACAACGCTACGCCAGCAGTTCCTGATACTTGCAAGGGCGTAACCCACTTGAAGCATGACGTGTCGGTTTTTTTTCATTTACTTTTTTCATTTTCTTTGCTTTTTTTTCATTTTTTCTTCTCCGTTTTCTTCATAGTTTTTTTCATTATCTGAACGCCTAGTCAAGACTTTTCAAACACTAGTTACAAATTTTAATACTTATTGAACATTTTAAAAATTTTGGTTAAACATTTTTCAAATACTCGTTCAACATTTTTTTAAACTTATTTAACATCTTTATATATTTAAGACCCAGGGTGAAGAATAAGTAATTCTTTACCCGGGTCGATCGACCAAGCCAGCCGTACCTTCGGTCCAACCAAGCCACAGTTGTGATATTGAAAAAACCCACCGTCCCCTTCGCTGTAAAATTACATCGTGGTCAACCTAATCTTACCTTTTGGAGGTTGACTCAAACCAGCCCACCTCCACGTCCTTTTTTAATCCGCCGAGGACAGTTTTTCTATATTTCCTAAAAGTAAGAGGATCGAACGGTTTTAAGAGTATATCGACGGCGAACAACGGCGTGGTTCTCCGCCAGTTGGCTCGAAGGCAAGCCGTCGGTGGATGGCAGTATGCTGCTCGGCGGTGTGGTTAGTGGCTGGTGTGCTCGACGTTGTGTTCGTCGCTGGGCAGGTGGGCCGGCGTGATGTTTGGGCGCGGCTGCCTAGGTCTTGGGAGGCATTGTGGTTGTGATCGCGGATCAGCTGTGGGTTGTGATTGCGGTGAACCTGCACTGGGTGGTCGTGCCTGGTCTGCTTTGTGCGTGTGTGTGCACGGGAGGAGGTGAGCATCTCCAATTCTAGTGCTCTATGTTCCAAATTTCCATCATGAAGGATTCAGTACCAGATTAGCTATGTTGTGATTTGTTATCTGGGAGGTGATGATGTGTTTTATTTTGCAAGCGCTTATAGAAGAACCAGGAGATTTGTTGTTACTCGTTGTTGTGTTTCCTACTTCTTCAATAATGGTGTATTACGGAACGAGTAAAGAGATTTGCCGATAACGATATTGAACAAGGTATGAAGATACCGATGATCGAATCTCGGGCAAATAACATACCGATGACAAAGGGAATAATGTATGTTGTCATTATGGTTCGACCGATAAAGATCTCCATAGAATATGTAGGAACCAATATGAGCATCCAGGTTCCGTTGTTGGTTATTGACCGGAGAGGTGTCTCAGTCATGTCTACATAGTTCTCGAACCCGTAGGGTCCGCATGCTTAACGTTCGATGACGATTTAGTATTATATGAGTTATGTGATTTGGTGACAGAATGTTGTTCGGAGTCCTGGATGAGATCACATACATGACGAGGAGTCTCGAAATGGTCGAGAGGTAAAGATTGATATGTAGGATGATAGTATTCGGACACCGAAAGTGTTTCAGATAGTATCAGGTATTTATCGGAGTACCAAGGGGGTTACCGGAACCCCCCGGGGAATAATGGGCCTTATGGGTCATAAGAGGGGAGCACACTACCCCACAAGGGGTGGCACCCGCCCTTTAGGAAGGATGCCGAATAGGAGAAGGAAGAGGGGGTTCGGCCCCCTTTCCTTCTTCCCTTCCCTCTTCCCTTTTCCCCTTCCGGTAATAAGGAAAGGGGGGGCCGAATTCCTCCTACTTGGGGCGCCCCATGGCTGCTCCCCTCCCCTCCCACCTATATATACATGGGGAGGGGCACCTAGAACACAGACCAACAATTGTTAGCCGTGTGGGGCGCCCCCTCCACAGTTTACGCCTCCGGTCATATCTTCATAGTTCCTAGGCGAAGCCCTGCGTGGATCACTTCACCATCACCGTCACCATGCCATCGTGTTGATGGAACTCATATTCTTCCTCGACACCTTTGCTGGATCAAGAGGATGATGGATGTCATCGAGCTGAACGCGTGTAGAACTCTGAGGTGCCGTACGTTCGGTGCTTGATCGGTCGGATCTAGAAGAAGTTCGACTACATCAACTGCGTTGTCAAATGCTTCCACTTTCGGTCTATGAGGGTATGTGGACACACTCTCACCCTCTCGTTTCTATGCATCTCCTAGATAGATCTTGCATGAGGGTAGGATTTTTTTTGAAATTGATGTTACGTTCCCCAACAGTGGCATTCGAGCCAGGTCTATGCGTAGATGATATGCACAAGTAGAACACAAAGAGTTGTGGGCGGTGATCGTCATACTGCTTACCACCAATGTCTTATTTTGATTTGGCGGTATTGTTGGATGAAGCGGCCCAGACCAACCTTACATGACCACGTTCATGAGACCGGTTCCACCGACAGACATGCAACTAGTTTTGCATAAAGGTGGCTGGCGGGTGTCTGTTTCTCCTACTTTAGTTGAATCGAATTTGACTGCGGTCGGTCCTTGTTGAAGGTTTAAACAGCAAACTTGATAAATCACCGTTGTGGTTTAAATGCGTAGGTAAGAACGGTTCTTGCTAGAAGCCCATAGCATCCACGTAAAACTTGCAACAACAAAGTAGAGGACTTCTACACTACAAAAAAATACACTTCTGTGATAATATGTGTTTGTCACAATAGGTCACGTTTTTTTGTTATGCATGTACATCCATGACGATTTTATGACAGAATCAAGATAGTCATACCTGTGATGTCGTAGAAGTGTCCCATAACAATACCAAAATTATCATCACGGAAGTGTCCACTTCCATGACGATAAATGGCGCGTCATGGAAGTGCTTTCATCAAGGGCAACTGACACGTGGCATCCACCGTAACGGGTCGCCGTTAAGCTATCAGGTTCTGGTTTGGATCCGATAACCGTTAACAGCCCAGACCAATGGGGATTTTCCACGTGTAAGCTCATCATTGGCTGGAGGACACACGCGTCGGCTCACTGTTGGGACAGTTGTCATCCACTCATTGGACCGAAGGCGCCTATGATACGTCGACACATGGCACAACCCAACAGAGGCCCATTCCTGTGAAAAGGCTAGCCCATTTGACTTGGTCAAAAGGTAGCGGGCGGGCCCACGAAAAGCCTATTAACGGCATGTTCGCATATATATAACCCATTTACAGCACGCTAACCCAGGGCCCGTTACGGCCTATCCGAATTAGGCCCAATAGCGTCATCTGGGCCGTCCAATATGATTCCAGCCAGTTGTAACTTCCAGACCATGTATGGCCCATGAGGTCTTTCGGCCCATATGAGGCCCTTTGTAACACTTAGCCCATTAATGACTCATGGTGAATCTGGCCCGTATTGAACAGTGTATCGCTTTATACCCATTAACGACCCATTATTCCATTGGGCCGTTTCCATCCCATGTTATCTTTCGGCCTTCTCAGGGCCCATTTATTCATGGACTCATTTCCAGCATTTGGTTACTTACGGCCCGTTACTGGCCTTTTCTGCTTGTGGGCCAAATTCAGCCCGTGGTTACAGTCGGCCCGTTTGTGGCCCGTTAATCCGTTGGGCCATTTTCATAGCATCATTAAATACGGCCGATTAACGAGGACCGTTATGGTCGGCCCATGAACGGACGATTCCAACTCTAGCCCATTTACGACCCATAACGCGGTCCGTTATTGGCCCATGTTTGGCCAAACGATCATACGGCCCGTAGAAGGCTCATTGATGCTACACCCCATAGAAGGCCCATTGTTTCCACGGCCCATAGGAGGCCCAGGGTCACTACAGTAAATATGTAGCCCATGGTTATTGTGGTCTAGTTTTAAAAAATAGGTTATTGCGGCCACTAGCAAACCACGGAAAAAGAATTGCACTGACTACTAGCAAACAAATAAACAAGACAACAAGGAAATAAATAAGCAAGCAACTTACGCTAGGCTATCACGGCTATTACACGTATTACATCCACTGGGCATCAAATTTCGCCACCAGTGCAAATATAGGGAACAAAGCAGCATATCACATACACTGGTTGTCAAAGTTGGCGATCAGTGCAAATAAATGCCGCAGCAAAACAAGTCCAAAACTAAAACCACTTAAAAAGAGCTCAAGAAACAATATCATGGGTATCCATAATGCTAGCAAGATGCTTAGCAAGCTTATTAACTTTCTCTTGTTTGGCTCTTAAATCCTCCAGCGCTTGCTATTGCACCAGAAAGTATGCATCTGAATTCTGCAGGGACTTCCTTAGTCATTCGGCTTCCTATCACAAAACATCTGATTGATGCCTTTCAACTTGAAGTTGAGACTCAAGAAGCCGAACTGATTCAGGCAGCGAGTTCGAAGAGCTGGTGCCAGCAGTAGTGGCCAGTAACTCGAACACTACATCAAGATAGGACTTTGTGGTTGTCTGAGTGTCTTCAATATAGTTTTTACTAGCTTTCTTGGAGACGAACATGGATGTCTCACTATCTTGAACCTTATCTACATTACTTCCTTTACCATTTCATAACGGGGTACTCTTCTCCAATATTTTATCCTCATTCTAAAAAAGAAACAAACAGACATATGACAAGTTTACCATGATGTATATGAAACTCATTTTGGTAAACCAGTTCAGTAGTAAGGTGGACAGGATAATAGTAGGAAACAAACATATATCTATGTAGTATGGTCACTGTATGGTCTCTGTCATTCTATTTTTGTTGGAAATATGCCCTAGAGGCAATAATAAAATGGTTATTATTATATTTCCTTGTTCATGATAATTGTCTATTGTTCATGCTATAATTGTATTAACCGGAAACCGTAATACATGTGTGAATACATAGACCACAACATGTCCCTAGTAATCCTCTAGTTGACTAGCTCGTTGATCAATAGATGGTTATGGTTTCCTGACCATGGACATTGGATGTCGTTGATAACGGGATCACATCATTAGGAGAATGATGTGATGGACAAGACCCAATCCTAAGCATAGCACAAGATTGTGTAGTTCGTTTGCTAGAGCTTTTCTAATGTCAAGTATCATTTCCTTAGACCATGAGATTGTGCACCTCCCGGCTACCGTAGTGTAGGATCGGAAGTATGTCTAGAGGGGGGGTGATTAGACTACTTGACCAAATAAAAATCTAGCCTTTTCCCAATTTTAAGTCTTGGCAGATTTAAGCAACTTAGCACAAACAAGTAATCAACCTACAGATGCAATTCTAAGAGTATAGCAGCTGAATGTAAAACAATTGCATATGAAGGTAAAGGGAGGAGTTTGGAGGGAGCAAATGCAATGTAGACACGGAGATTTTTGGCGTGGTTCCGATAGGTGGTGCTATCATACATCCACGTTGATGGAGACTTCAACCCACGAAGGGTAACGGTTGCGCGAGTCCACGGAGGGCTCCACCCACAAAGGGTCCACGAAGAAGAAACCTTGTCTATCCCACCATGGCCATCGCCCACGAAGGACTTGCCTCACTAGGGTAGATCTTCATGAAGTAGGCGATCTCCTTGCCCGTACAAACTCCTTGGTTCAACTCCACAATCTTGATGGAGGCTCCCAAGTGACACCTAACCAATCTAGGAGACACCACTCTCCAAAAGGTAATAAATGCTGTGTTGATGATGAACTCCTTGTTCTTGTGCTTCAAGTGATAGTCTCCTCAACACTCAACTCTCTCTCATAGGATTTGATTTGGTAGAAAGATGATTTGAGTGGAAAGCAACTTGAGGAAGGCTAGAGATCAAGATTTATGTGGTTGGATTGGAATATCTTGACCTCAACACAAGTGTTGGTGGTTCTCTCTCAGAAAATGTATGTTGGAAGTGTAGGCATATTCTAATGGCTCTCTCCACGAATGAAGAGTGGGTGGAGGGGTATATATAGCCTCCACACAAAATCTAACCGTTACACACAAATCACCAAACTCAGTGGGACCGAATCATATAACTCGGTCAGACTGATTTAGTTCAAAATGTGAACGTTAGGATTTTCGGCGGGACCGACATGTCAACTCGGTGGGACCGATTCCATTAGGGTTAGGGCATAACATAATCTCGGTGAGACCGATTACACAAACTCGGTGGGACTGATTTTGGTAATAGGAAAACATAGAGTTGGTCAGGCAAACTTGGTGGGACTGATTCGCTCATCTCGGTTAGACCGAAATGTCACGAAGGGGGAAAAGAGAGTTTGCATTGCAATCTCGGTGGGACCGATCGCTTATCTCGGTTGGACCTAAATGTTACGAAGGGAAACAGAGAGTTTGCAATCCCATCTCGGTGAGATCGAGATCCCTATCGGTGAGACCGAAGTGACTAGGGTTTCTGGCAGTAGCTATGTCAAGTGAACTCGATGGCGCCGGATAGAAGATTTCGATGGGGCCGAGTCTGACTTTTGGTTTTGGACATATGTGGATATGAGAAATTAGTTGAGGGTTTGTGGAGCATATCACTAAGCATTTTGAGCAAGCAACTCATTAAGAAACACCTCACCCCCTTTTAATAGTATTGGCTTTTCCTATGGACTCAATGTGATCTTGGATCACTAAAAGTAAAATGTAGAGTCTTGTGCTTTGAGCTTGAGCTAATCTTTTGTTCTTAGCATCTTGAGGGGTCCACTTTCTAATCCATGCCATGCCAATCATTGATCTTTTCCTGAAATATTTATCTTCAAGTAGCATTAGCTCAAGGAGCTATATATTATTAGGAATTACCAAAACCACCCAGGGATATTTGCACTTTCAATCTCCCCCTTTTTGGTAATTGATGACAACATATAGATCAAAGCTTTGACAAATGATTATAAGTGTCGGTGTACAAAAGTAGGGGCTCTGCTTTTGACCCCTTTACCTGTGCACGGGTAGTTAGAGCCATGTGCCGCGGCCACACTTAGCAGGGGAAAGGAGAGAAGCCGGAGTGGAGCCAAAGCACAAGGCAACCAAGGCAACGCCAAGACCAGAAGTGCAGGAGGGCAAGAGGGCGAGGTGGACTCCCATGGCAAGATCCTTGCCGAGGCGGCCCCGGCAAGAGCCTTGTCGGGGCAACTTTCCCAACGCCAGCAGAGCGAGCCACCCTTAAGCCCGACGGTTCCGAACACCGTCAACAACTGCGTGGAACTAGGGCTCGGGAGGCACCTCTGAGGTGGCATGCAGATCTTCGTCAAGACCATGGACATATGAGTTCAGATGAGGACCAGAAGACGGCGACCCTCGGCAGGATCCTCGCTGAAGAAATCCCCGAGACCCCCAGCAAGACCCTTGCCCGGGATGAAGGCAACGCCACGGCAAGACCCTTGCCGAGGGCATCAGCAGGGCCACTGCCAGGCCCTCACCAGCCAAGGCTCCGCCGCCGTTCGCATGGAGCTGCCAGCCCAACCAACTGGGCAGGCACCTGCGTGGCAACATGCAGCTTCCAGGCCAAATCAGCAAGCACCCGCGTGGCAGCATGCAGGTCTTCATGAAGGCCCTACTACCACGCCACCTCAGCTGCTTGCCTTCCTACATGGCACTGCATGCACCACAAGCCTGGGCACGTGTCGAAGCGAGTCAGAGCAGCGACGAACGGGACGTGCCTCATTCCCGTCCCCGATAAAGCTAATGGACACCTACGCAACGCATTTAATGCGCTTTGTCCCGTAATGCAGTGCGATAAGCTCGTGCACTATAGGCCTTTCCACCTCCTGTGTGCCACTGTGGCGACCCCTTTTTTCTATAAAAGGAGGCCCGAGGCGACCAGGAGCGGGATTCAACTTTTTGGAACGGCGCAGCCACCATAGCTAGTTCAAGAAGCTTAAGAACACTCAATACATCGACCAAAGCATGAGTAGGGTTTTACGCATCCTCGCGGCCCGAACCTGAGTAAACAATCTGTGTGCTAGCTCCTAAACCTGCTCTCCTCACGACCTCACGCCTGCCGACCATAGAAGGGATCCCAGTGATCCCATAGGTGTCATTCCCACCGACATCTCTGGCGCGCCAGGTAGGGGGCGCACAGTTGTGACAATTTGGTCTAGCAGTTAGCCTAGCGGTTCTTCATCGCCATGGCTCCCAAGTAGAAGGCGGCCATGGCGGTCGGTTCATTGGGAGGTAGACGGCCCAAACCGGCGAGGGCGAGTAGCGGGCCGATCGCGGACAGGACCTGAGGCGTGGCCCGCGAGCACCAACACCGCTCGGGCAGTCAGAGCCTGGTGAGCGGCGTCGTATGTGCGCCAGACGGCGGGCCGCACGCCACAAAATCCAGAGATGGAGCTGGGCCCTTCGGGGTCGCCGCCGCGCCACCCACGGGTGGCGCGACAACCTCCAGGACGCCCACCTCGGCGCCCACAACGTGCTCTTCCCATGGTGTGCGCGATGAGCAGCGTCACCATGCCGGCGACCCTGGACACCGCCGTGGGAAGAGCCCTATGCATCATCTGTGGAACGAAGGGGGCCAGCCTGCCCGCCGAAGTGCTGGCGACAATGGAGGGTAGCCGCTGGGCCGTAACAGAGCTCCTTCTAACATGGTCAGAAGTCGAAGCGCGCCACGGTCCACGCATATCTCGCCACCACCCATGCCAGCGGAAGCTTTGGCGCGCGTGCAGCTGCTCCTCGACTTCCCTCCTGCTGCGATGAAGCTCGACGAATGGAGAGCCACCATTCGGAGCCTCGTCGCCATCACCAACCAAGATGAGCCACGGCCGGCAGGGCCCTCGGGCCGGCGCTCCGTCGGGCCACCACACGCCAGTGGTGGAAGGACCGGGGGAGATGCATCCACAGTGCACTCTCCTCCCCCGCGCCAGCCGCCGCCAGTGTTGGTCCATCGTAACGATGCTGGTGATGACATTTGCATAGCGTCGTCCGACCCCCGGACCCACCCCGACCAACACCAAGTTCTTCGGGAGCGAGCCCACGAAGACGCTCGAACCACTATCGAGCGCCGGCGCGATACATGCCACAAGTCTGATAAGCGGGCGGGACCCACTATGGACCACCTAGCACCAGGGGGCTCCGGTGGCCTACCTTATGAGGTGGGTTGCCCAACCTTTACCCGTGCAGTGGCCGTCCCACCACACGTTCAAGCCCGACATCGGCGAGAAGTACAATGGCAAGACCCACCCGTCAGAGTTCCTCAGCATCTACACCATCGCGATGCAAGCTGCCGGAGCTCGCGACGACAAGGTGCTTGCCAATTACTTCCCATTGGCGCTGAAGCCCAATGTCATGTCTTGGTTGATGCACATGCTGGCGGATTCCGTTTCTTCTTGGTCGGATCTGTGCCATGAGTTCGTTGGTGCCTTCAGCGGGGGCCACCAAGCTCATGGCCAGGCCAGTGATTTGCATATCATTCCCCAGAAGGAAGGGGAAACCCTGCGCAAGTACATCCAGAGATTCAGCCGGGTACAGTACAACATCCCCGATGTTCATCCCGCCGCCATGATTAGCGCGTTCCATCAGAACGTGCGCAACTGCAAGATGTGCGAAGAGCTGACAATGAACAAGGTTATGGATGTGGCCGAAATTTATGTTCTGGATGATAGGTGCGCCCAGGCTGAAGAGGGAAGGAACTACCCCGGTGAGGACGCCGGTGTGGAAACCGACTCTACTGATGAAGACACCGCCGCCCCGATGAAGAAGGGTCGGTTTCGCAACAGGAAACGCAAGGGCAAGACCGTGCTTGCCGTCGAGGGATCCGACGACACCGGCGCCGCCAAGAAGGCCAAGGCAGATGACCCCGACAAGGAGATTGCCGGGTGCGCCGCCTGCCGGGCCTTGGCGGCCGCCGACAAGCCAGGAGGCTCCAACAAGCAGTATTGCAAGATCCACCGCACCAAGGGCCACGACCTCCAGAACTGCCGAAAGGTTGAGCTGCTTGCTGAAAAGCAAAAGGCCGAGTACGAGAGGCGGGGCAAGGAGAAGGGTCAGGATGGTGCCAAAGGATCCAGCAAGAAGCGCGGCGGGCAAGGAGGCTGCCGCTGCAATGATAATCAGCAAGAGAGGCCCGCTCGAGGCCACGACAAGAAGTGGGAAGACGATGATCCTGACGAGGACAACGAGTCTGGCGAGCAAGAGTTTCAGAAGGCTACGGAGGCCATGTGCGTCGATGCTGGCGCCTCGCTACACACTTCTCACCGCCAGCTCAAGCGATGGGCGCGTGAGATTATGGTAGCAGAGCCATCGTTCGACGCTCAGAAGCCACTAAAGTGGTCCAGCATGCCCCTCATCTTTGATGCCGAGGACCACCCTGACCGCACAACTGCGGTCGTGTGTTTGCAATTGTTGGTCTTGCCAACGATACGCAACCTCAAGGTGAAAAAGATGCTGGTTGATGGCGGGGCCGGTGAGGGAGTCCTGGATTAGGGGGTGTCCGGATGGCCAGACTATACCTTCAGCCAGACTCCTGGACTATGAAGATACAAGATTGAAGACTTTGTCCCATGTCCGGAAGGGACTTTCCTTGGCGTGGAAGGCAAGCTTGGCGATACAGATATGCAGATCTCCTACCATTGTAACCGACTTTGTGTAACCCTAACCTTCTCCGGTGTCTATATAAACCGGAGGGTTTTAGTCCGTAGGACAACATACACAACAACAATCATACCATAGGCTAGCTTCTAGGGTTTAGCCTCTCCGATCTCGTGGTAGATCTACTCTTGTACTACACATATCATCAATATTAATCAAGCAGGATGTAGGGTTTTACCTCCATCGAGAGGGCCCGAACTTGGGTAAAACTTCGTGTCCCTTGCCTCCTGTTACCATCTGGCCTAGACGCACAGTTCTGGAACCCCTACCCGAGATCCGCCGGTTTTGACACCGACATTGGTGCTTTTATTGAGAGTTCCTCTGTGTCGTCGCCGTCAGGCTTGATGGCTCCTACGATCATCAATGGCGATGCAGTCCAGGGTGAGACCTTCCTCCCCGGACAGATCTTCGTCTTTGGCGGCTTCGCACTGCGGGCCAATTCACTTGGCCATCTGAAGCAGATCGAAAGCTATGCTCCTGGCCTTTGGGTCAGATTTGGAAGTTTAAACTACACGGCTGACATCCCCGGGGACTTGATCTTCGACGGATTCGAGCCACTACCGAGCGTGCTGCACTATCACGACAAGCATGATCTAGCTCTGCCGCCGAACAGTGCCCTGGAGGCCACACCCGCATCGGCTTCGACCCTTAATTCGAAGCCAACTGCGCCGATCGAGGATGGGTGGTTGGACGCCGCCTTGGGGGCTGTGATCCTAACGGCGATCGAGCCGAATACCAGCCCCGCACTCCGCGAGACTTGTGATTCTAAGGAGCCGGACTCCTCTCCGGACTCTGAACCATTCGCGCCTCTGCCGATCGAATCCGATTGGGCGCTGATCATGGAGTTTACTGCCACGTACATCTTTCAGCACTCGCCCTTCGGCGATATTATGAAATCACTAGAGTCTCTCTCTTTATCAGGAGAGCCCTGGCCGGACTACGGTCAGCGAGATTGGGATGCGGACGATGAAGAAATTCAAAGCCCACCCACCACCCACTTTGTAGCCACTGTCGATGATTTAACCGACATGCTTGACTTCGACTCCGAAGACACCGACGGTATGGACGCCGATGAAGGAGACGATGAAGAACCAGCGCCTATTGGGCCCTGGAATGCCACCTCGTCATATGACGTATACATGGTGGACGCACCAAAAGATGACGACGAGGAGTGGAAGGACGCACCAAAGGCTTGTTCCCTTGAAAAGCAGTCAAAGTAGTGACGCAAGTGCCGCCCCAAATCCCGCCTCGACAGAAATAGCGATCACACAGACCCAGCGCTGGAACAGGGCGAACCGCTGCCGGACAACGACAATCCAGATAATCAAACCGAACAAACAAATCCTATCAAGGATAATGGTCCGGACGACATAACGCCGGACAGACACCCGGAGCAGCAGACTGCCCGTAAAAGGCTTGTTGCCACCGCGAGGAGTCTGAAAAAGCAGAAGCAAAGGCTCAAGGCCGCGCAAGACACACTCCAAATCAGATGGAGTAAAATACTCAACACTGCAGCAAGGTACGGCGACAATCGCCCCTCCAAGAGCTACCCAAAGTGGAAGCTGCTACCCGAATTCGATGAGGAGGCCTCAGAACCCCCACAACCAAATATCAAAGCAGCCACCTGGTCGGATAGACGACCCCTCTACCAACACAGAGAGGCATACAACGCCGCTCACAATACAATACGCGACCCATGCGAGGGCTCGCACCCAAAGGACGGTGCACCAAGATCCATCTATTGACCACGCAAGCGCGCCCCAGCATACAATGCAACACAACAAACATCCGAACAATGCGGTACACCCAGCTACAGGGGTGCCGCACACCCCCTATGTTTCACCAATGAGGTGCTTGTCGTGGATTTGTCACGGCAGATGTCCTAGCGAAAGGACTTAGTCGTGGAGCCATCGCTATGAGTTTACTTGAAGGGGTTAAAGCGGACACAAAGACACGAGGGTTTTATACTAGTTCGGCCCCTTCGATGAAGGTAAAAGCCTACGTCTAGTTGCGATGGAATTGATGTGGTCTCGATGGCTAGGGAGCAAACAAGCTTCGCCTAGACTCGAGTTGTCGTTCTCCCCCTGAACCGCCGCCGGGTCGTCCCCTTATATACACGGGTGACGCCCGTCGGTCCATAGAGTCCCAACCGGTCCATACTCGTATTCCGGTTGGTATCTCTCTGTTCCTAACTTACAATACAAGTTGCACATCAGGCCGGTTTACGGCTACAGGTTCTAAACCGGCTACAGGCCTTGGGCCTTCATCTGTTCATACCACTAATGAAGTTATCCCGGCCCAAGCAGGCCGGTTCACGCCTAGTGGTAATATCCCCAACATTAGGCCCCAGATTGATTTGAACTGGTTCATGTCAATCCCTCACAAAATCTGGTGTCTTGGACATCTTCGGGTAATTGGTAAACCGCCGTGTCGTCATTATTTCTGGTTGCTGTAAGCCGGCATGACGTCATCATGAAATTTTATCATTTATAACGCCCTCTTTTAACAATAGCTCCTGGATCCGCGCGCTTGACCTAGCTCTGTTGCCTTATAAATAAGACCGAAGGGTCATTTCTTTCCCTTTCCCTTCGTCCCTTCTTCTTCGTCTTCCTCGCGTCGCCAGCCTTGGAGCTCCGCCACCGCCGTCGACCTCTGCCTCGTCTTGGGCCGCTGCATCAACCTGAACGTACCAGAGCATTGCGGCATCTTTCCGCATCTTCTCCGTTCCCGGTAAGCTTTCTCCTCTTCTTGACCTAGATCTGTTCTTAGGGTTCCATGTTCGTGCTGTGTTCGTCGCATGCTCATACCTGTTTTCTGACCTTGAATGAATCTGTGAATCCCTGCTGCGTTTAGTAGTAGTCTTTAAGCATCCACCTGTAGTTTCTCATCTAAGTCCATATATCTCTCGCACATACCCGCTCAATGGTTCACTTCTGTTTCTGCCTTACTCTTCGGAATATTTTCTGTTTTTGTGAGCTCGCGGTAGATCCGCGGCTGTGATAAGATCATGTGAAACTTGTTTCTGCATACCTAGTTATCCATAGCTTCAATTTCTTCCGATGCTTAGGTCAGGCGGTTTAACTTATCATAGAAAAAAATTACTAAACCGGTATATACCATTAGTCCCCTGGTTGAACCGCCAGAATCCACATGATGCCACATTGTGGAAGACCGATTTATAGGTACTGTCCCCGGTTTATCGTAGTTTAGATCAACACCTTCTTTTACCCAGCGTGTTCTTGAACCGGATCACCTATTTCTTGTAGATCTCGCCATGGCCAAACAAGTGTATGAGTGCAATTGGGTTCCTTCTCGCGTCACGGAATCACAGTTGGACGATCTAGTCTTGATCGGCGCTTTAGACAGTAAAGATACGATCCACTGGAGGGTTCCTGGAAATGAATGTCCTCCCACCCCCCAGGAAGGAGAGGTTGTGGTCTTCGCAGATCACTTGGCTCGGGGCTTCAAACCGCCCGGCTCTAAATTTTACCGGGATGTGTTAGCCAATTTTCAGCTCCGTCCACAGGATATTGGCCCCAACTCTGTTACCAATCTATGCCACTTTCAAGTGCTCTCTGAGGTATACTTTCAAGAGGAGCCTTCAGTTGAGTTGTTTAGAGACCTCTTCCATTTAAACCGTCGCACTGAATTCACCGATGGCCCCAACACTGAATTGGGCGGTATGGCCATTCAGAAGAGGAAGGAGATCACTTATCCCCACGTCAAACTCCATACTCACCCCAAGGAGTGGAATGCAACTTGGTTTTATTGCAAGGATACCTCCCCTGACAATGAAAATCCCTTGCCTGGCTTCCGTCCGGAACGGCTCAGCAACACGCACCCTTTTCCACAAAGACTAAGCGCCAAGGAAAGAATTAAATACGCTCCGCAACTGTCCAAGCTCCGAGCTTTTATGGCCAACGGCTTAACGGGAATAGATCTTGCACGCTGTTGGATATCATGGAGCATACTGCCTCTGAGCCGGCGCTCCAGTTTGATGTGCAAGTATACTGATAGTGTCGATGACCCACTCCGACACACTAAAATCCAACTCCCCGATGATGAAGTCACAGAATCTGTAAAAAAGATGCTGAATGAACCGGAGCACCTCTGTGCTCAAACCGGTCTGCCTCCTTACTGCACCACCAACAAACCGCCAGCGGTAAGATTTTAATTGCTCTATTGTTGAACCGGTTACTGCTTTATCTGTTTGACATTTAATTACTGCTGATCCAGGGCGATAATCCGTTTTGGAGCAAGAAGCTTTCTCAAGACAAAACGGAGAAAGCAGGGCGGCCAATCCGTCCCAAGACCAAGGTTATCAAGAAGCCAGCTCACAAGAGAAAAACCACCGCTTCATCTGATCCAGCTATTGATGACGATGTGGGTAACCCGGACCTTGAGGTAGAACTTGACTCGCTTGGCTTATTTTTTACACGCCTTATTGATGATGATGCTTGTCAGGACGACGCTGAAGCCAGCAATGCGGAATTCGTTGAGGTAACTATTCTCTCTTCCGATTCAGAAATCTTGCCTTTGCCAAAATTTCGACAGGCAAACCGGAAAGTTAAATTTTCTCATCCTCTTGCTTATTTGGATCCTAAATTTCTTATGAAGACTCAGCAACATGAAGCTCGCCGCACAACCCGGCACAGTGGCCAGGTAGTTACCTCCACCGGTTTACCAAACAGTCCGGTTCGAAAACGCCGCTCCGAGGTCTCTGACCTTTTTGTTGATTTACATCCTAAAGCGGGTTTCTTCCGTCAACCTCTTAACCCATCCGACTCCGATTATCAGGTTACTTCTCATTCATCTTCTGGTGAATCGTCGGCCACTCAGCTGCCACCGTTAAAAACGGTTCTTGGGTAAGCTAAGCTGAACATATGCTTCCAGTACACTATGTAATGGCTTATGCTTTTCCTTGACTCTTTGATTTTCTTTCAGGGCCAAACCTAAACCGAGCAAGAAAGCCCGCCTGGATAAAGCGGCTGAAGAAGATGTAGCCCCAGAACATGACAAAACGCCAGATCTTGAAGCATTTGCTCCTGAGGATATTCCCAATGATCCTCCTTTACAAGACGATGCTATTCCCGAAGAGAGGCCTATTAATACTTCAGTCTCTGCTGACCCGCCTGTCAGCTCCGTCCGGATTGAGAAATCCCACAGTCCTGCTGACAAACCGATCACACTAACACAAACCGGCGAGTCCAAAGATGATGATGTTGTGATTACCGGTGTAGGCCGCTTTGAACCCGGGAATCCTGTCACCTTAACCAAGCATACCATAAAAGAGGATTTTTCCGCTCTGAATAAAGAAAAATGGGATGTTGAACTGGAGACATATGCTGCTCTGAGTGCCCAAGATCTTCATTCCGGCTATCTAAACCGGCTTTATACTAGCCGTGACTGTGAAGCTGGTCTGGTAAAAATGATGAGGGATAAATTTGAGGTAACTTACTTCTTTACTGACTGCCTTTGCATCAATCCTCCTAGCCCCCAAGGGTCGGTTTGTAGCCTTCGTCAAACCGGGACTTGAATATGATCCTCAACACTTTTGAAATCCATTAATATAGCCCCCAAGGGCCGGTTTAACTTAGCAGAATTAGACCGGGGCTCCAACAGAAAACTACCCTTAGAACATAATTTGAGCAAATAGCCATTAGCCCCCAAGTGCCAAGTTGAATACCTGTATTGAGCTTGGGACTTTGCAATCTAGTAACTTTTGAAAACTGAAGGTTCATTAGCCCCCAAGTATCAGGCGTATAACTTTGTTATGTGGTTGATACTTCAATTTCTTGGACCGCTTGTTTAAAGCTAAATGCTGTCTGTATGCAGGCTGAGGTGAGAATCAAGGAGGACCGGATTGCTGATTTGCAGGAGGCCTTGAAAACTCAACAAGCTGAAACAGACAAGGCAAAGGAAGAATTAACCAGCGCCTTGAGCACCGCTGAACAGCTGAAGGAAGGCTTCAAGAAAGAGCGGGCTGATTGGGCCACTGAGAAGGCCGCTTTAACCAAAAGAGCGGAAAATGCTGAAGCTGCCCTTAAACCGGTGGCGGATGAACTGACGTCCGTAAAGCGGCAAATACACTCCATGACCGCTGCGATCTTTGGTAAGCTCCTTTTAACTTTTGTGATAATTTGAACCTGCTGCAGCGTAAATCCGGTTTGAAACCGTCCCTATATTGTTGTAGGCACACGCATCGGGCACTTGGGAAACGATGTGCGGAAGAAACTGAAGGCTGCCTACACCTTAGTGGAACAATTATATACCGGAGCCCAGCGGATCATCACCACAGCCTCTCATAACAACCCGACACCTTCTTTAATCCAGGACACTCTTAACATGTTGTCGATGCTTCCGGCCCGGATGGAGGAGCTGAAGAAATCTGCTGCTCGAACCGGAGCTATTAACGCCTTGATCCGGGCAAAGGCATGGGTGCCAGATTTCGACCCTGTGGAAGCATCTCAAGGCTATCCCAGCCTGAAGGAAGATGGCTCTGAATTCAACGAAGAGGATTTAAGGGCAATAAACCGTGCAGTGCGCCCTCTGGCTTGTCAGCTAGCTGAAGAGGCAGACTTGACGCATTATCAAGCACAATACAATGACCAGAACAAGCGAGTGCCTGCCCCAACTCTTGAAGCGGAGAATCTGATCCCTCCAATCCGTAAGCACACTTACGCTCCTGATATTGAACCGTCTTCCCTGATACATGAAGAGGCTGTTTTCCAAGCTTTAATGGGAATCGACTGGACCACTGTTGATTTCCAGCCAATGGGTAGGGACGAAGAAGCTGAAGCGGATGATGACGAGGAGCAGGCCTAAACCGGGAGCCGGTTTGTATAGCTGTCCTTGGAATCTTTCCAAAATAACAAATGATCTTTATTCGGGCACCGTGATGCCTTGTAACAGGATAGTTAATACTTCTATCTTCAATATGCCTTCGTGCATAAGTACTGAAGCTTTTGTTCGAAAAAACCTCCATTCATATTTCCTGCCATGTCTTGGCATGAAGCTGGTTTAGCCAAGCTTTGAAGCGGAGGTTTTATAAACCATTACCGTCAACAAGGGGGGAGAAAACAGCTCCCGTATAGACCGTACTGGGTCAATATAAACCCCCTTGTTACTCCATGATGTTAACAGGAAAAAATAAAAATAAACCGGGCATACTTCTCCGGATTAAAGGTGTTTGTTGACATAAAAGGAATCCAACAAAAAACTAAGAACAAACAAGCCATGAAAATACCATGGAAACCAAGGCAATGATAAAAACTGTTTGCAAAAATATGCTATACTGAGCTGATCAGATGGTATTACGATGGTCGGACAGGACCAAGCCCCCAATAGGAGTGACAATGATTCAAGTCAGCCAGGTCCCCAAATGATTCGTGGCATATATGCCAGATCAAGAGGCGTGGCAATGGTTCGGGTTCGACCAAGCCCCCAAGTGATTTTGTGGCCTTAGGCCGACCAAGAGGCGTGACTGGTTCAGACTTGACCATGTCCCCAAGTGATCTGGTGGCTGTCGCCCATCAAAAGGTGTCACGTTGGTTCGGACACGACCAAGGCCCCCAGTGATGTATAAAAAGCAAATGTCAAGGGGTAAACCGGAGTCCGCTTTAAAAACAGAACCACTCCATGTAACCACGCATGATAAGAAAGACAGAGACCCCGCTTTAGCTGAAGCTTCGGTTTTATTATATCAAAGATAATATATACACTGTCATGATATGTACATAGATAGAGCCGATGGCTCAAGTGTAGTAAGGCCGAAGATGAGCTATATTCCACGGCCTGTTAGTCTCCTCCTCTGATGTACGTGAGTCTTTATGCTCTTGAATATCAATCAGATAGTACGACCCATTGTGCAGATTCTTGCTGCCCACGAAAGGTCCCTCCCAAGGTGGGGATAACTTGTGTATATCTGTTTGGTCTTGGATGAGCCGAAGCACCAAATCTCCTTCTTGAAAAGTTCTGGTTCTAACCCGGCGACTGTGATAGCGACGAAGATCTTGTTGGTAAATCGCCGAACGGGCAGCTGCTATATCACGCTCCTCGTCCAATAGGTCCAAAGCGTCTTGCCGTGCTGTCTCATTGTCCGCTTCGACATAAGCTGCCACCCGAGGCGAATCATGCCGGATATCACTAGGGAGAACTGCCTCTGCTCCGTAGACCATGAAAAATGGCGTGTATCCTGTGGATCGGTTTGGCGTAGTATTGATACTCCATAGCACAGATGGTAGCTCTTCAACCCAACATCCTGGTGTTCTTTGCAATGGGACCATAAGCCGGGGTTTGATGCCTCGCAAGATCTCTTGATTAGCTCGTTCTGCCTGTCCATTGGACTGGGGGTGTGCCACTGACGACACGTCAAGCCGGATATGCTCTCGTTCACAGAACTCCTTCATAGCGCCCTTAGATAAATTGGTACCATTGTCAGTAATGATACTGTGTGGAAAGCCAAACCGGAAAATCACCTTTTTGATGAACTGCACCGCTGTTGCTGCATCACACTTGCTGACAGGCTCCGCTTCAACCCACTTGGTAAATTTGTCAACTGCCACCAAAAGGTGGGTTTTCTTATCCTTGGATCTTTTAAAAGGTCCGACCATATCCAGCCCCCAAGTTGCAAACGGCCACGTTATTGGGATCATCCTCAATTCTTGAGCCGGCACATGAGCACGCCTTGAAAATTTCTGACATCCATCACACCGTTTAACCAAGTCCTCCGCGTCAGCATGCGCTGTCAACCAGTAGAACCCGTGACGAAACGCCTTTGCCACCAGAGACTTTGAACCGGCGTGGTGTCCACAATCCCCTTCATGGATTTCTCTTAAGATTTCACAGCCTTCCTCAGGAGAAACACAACGTTGAAACGGCCCTGATACACTGCGACGATGCAATTCACCATTGACAATCGTCATAGACTTGGATCGCCGGACTATTTGCCTGGCTAGAATCTCATCCTCTGGTAACTCCCCCCGGTTCATGTACATAAGATAAGGAACTGTCCAATCCGGAATAGCATGCAATGCTGCCACCAATTGAGCCTCCGGATCAGGAATAGCCAAATCCGCTTCACCTGGGAGCTTGACTGACGGGTTGTGCAGCACGTCCAGAAAGATATTAGGCGGGACCGGTTTGCGCTGAGAGCCCAAACGGCTTAAAGCGTCCGCCGCTTCATTCTTCCGACGGTCCACATGATCCACTTGATAACCCTGGAAGCAACCCGCAATATTATCCACTTCCCGACGATATGCAGTCATGAGCGGGTCCCTAGAATCCCAAGTGCCAGACACCTGTTGAACCACGAGATCCGAGTCACCGAAGCACTTAACCCGGCTTAAGTTCATCTCTTTAGCCATCCGGAGACCATGGAGCAAGGCTTCATACTCAGCTGCATTATTAGTGCAAGGGAACATTAAGCGGAGAACATAACAAAACTTATCGCCTCGTGGGGAAGTTAACACGACTCCAGCCCCCGAGCCTTCCAGTTGCCTGGATCCATCAAAATGAATAGTCCAATATGTGTGATCCGGCTTCTCCTCTGGTGCTTGTAGCTCCGTCCAGTCATTGATGAAATCAACAAGTGCTTGAGACTTCACCGCCGTCCGAGGCACATACTTCAGTCCGTGTGGCCCAAGCTCTATAGCCCACTTGGCAATCCGGCCAGTCGCCTCCCGGTTCTGTATGATATCACCCAAGGGAGCTGAACTGACCACTGTGATGGGGTGCCCTTGAAAATACTGCTTCAACTTCCGACTGGCCATGAAAACACCATAGACCAGCTTCTGCCAATGCGGATACCTTTGCTTGGATTCAATAAGCACCTCGCTGATATAATAAACCGGCCGCTGAACCGGATATTCCTTGCCTGCCTCCTTGCGTTCCACCACAATAGCCACGCTAACTGCCCGAGCATTGGCTGCTACGTATAATAATAGTGGCTCCTTGTCGACCGGAGCTGCAAGAACAGGCGGATTGGCTAACTGCCGCTTCAAGTCCTCAAATGCTTCATCAGCAGCCGGACTCCAAATGAAATGGTCTGTCTTCCTCAGCATTTGGTACAAAGGAATGGCCTTCTCTCCGAGGCGGCTGATAAACCGGCTTAGTGCGGCGATCCGGCCCGCCAAACGCTGAACATCATTGATGCACTTCGGTTTAGCCAGGGAGGTGATAGCTGTAATCTTCTCCGGATTAGCCTCAATTCCTCTATTAGACACCAGGAAACCCAGTAACTTGCCTGCCGGAACACCAAAGACACACTTGGCCGGATTAAGCATCATCTTGTAAACCCGCAAGTTGTCAAAGGTTTCCTTCAAGTCATCCACCAGCGTCTCCTTCTGCCTTGACTTTACTACAATATCATCCACATAGGCGTGCACATTGCGGCCGATCTGTTTATGCAGGCAATTCTGTACACACCGTTGATAGGTGGCTTGGGCACTCTTGAGTCCGAAGGGCATAGATACATAGCAGAAGGCTCCAAAGGGAGTAATAAACGCTGTTTTCTCCTGGTCCTTAACCGCCATTTTGATCTGATGATATCCAGAGTATGCATCCAAAAAACTCAAACGCTCACAACCCGCCGTGGCATCAATGATCTGGTCAATGCGGGGGAGGGCAAAAGGATCCGCTGGACAGGCCCTGTTAAGATCTGTGTAATCCACACACATACGCCAAGTGCCATTTTTCTTAAGAACCAGCACCGGATTAGCAAGCCACTCTGGATGGAACACCTCAATGATAAAGCCAGCTGCCAAAAGCCTGGCCACTTCCTCTCCAATGGCCTTTCGCCTTTCTTCGTTAAACCGGCGGAGGAATTGTTTCACCGGTTTATACCTAGGATCCACATTAAGAGTGTGCTCAGCGAGTTCCCTCGGTACACCTGGCATGTCGGATGGTTTCCATGCGAAGATGTCCCGATTCTCACGGATGAACTCGACGAGCGCGCTTTCCTATTTGGGATCCAAATTGGCACTGACAGTGAACTGCTTAGATGAATCGCCGGGCACGAAGTCAACAAGCTTGGTCTCAGCTGCCGATTTGAACTTCAGATCTGAATCATGCTCCGTAGTCGGCTTCTTCAAAGGAGTCATATCCGCCGGATCAACATTGTCCTTATAGTACTTCAACTCCTCCGTGGCACAGACCGACTCTGCATAAGCCGCATCACCTTCCTCACATTCCAAAGCGACCCTACGGCTCCCATGAACCGTTATTGTCCCCTTGTAACCCGGCATCTTGAGCTGCAAGTAGATATAACAAGGCCGCGCCATGAACTTGGCGTAAGCCGGCCGGCCAAACAAGGCATGATATGGGCTCCGGATCTTCACCACCTCAAATGTTAGTTTTTCCGACCGGGAGTCGTGCTCGTCCCCAAAAGCCACGTCCAGGGCTATCTTACCAACAGGATATGCAGATTTGCCAGGCACCACACCATGGAACACCGTATTAGACGGTCTGAGATCTTTGTCTGTTAAACCCATGCGGCGGAATGTCTCATAGTACAGTATGTTAATACTGCTTCCTCCATCCATGAGTACCTTGGTGAATTTATAACCCCCCACCTGAGGGTCTACCACTAATGCTAGCTGGCCCGGATTATCAACCCGGGGCGGGTGATCCTCTCTGCTCCACACGATAGGCTGCTCCGACCAGCGCAAGTAACGTGGTAAGGCCGGTTCAACAGAATTCACCGCTCGCTTGTGGAGTTTTCGGTCGCGTTTATCCAAGCTAGTTGTGAAAACATGATATTGCCCATTGTTCAACTGTTTTGGCTGGCTCTGATAACCCGACTGCTGCTGCTGCTGCTGGCCGTTCTGATTATTCTGGTGATTGTGACCGCCCTGATTGCGACCTGAACCGGAAGCTCCATCGTGATCCGGCCCATGAAAACCGGATCCTGAACCGCCACCTGACCCGTGATCATACCGGAAGGCATTAGAGTTTTTAAACTCCTGCATGATATAACAATCCTTCCAAAGATGGTTAGCCGGCGCCTCCTTCGTCCCGTGCTTCGGGCAAGGCTGATTCAGCAAATAACTCAAGCGGCTTGCGTTAGGATTGGGAGCCCCATTACGATTTGCCGCTTTACCTCTGCGCCGCTGCCCCCTGTCCTGTGCATTAGTGTTGGCCACAAAGTCCATGCTGCCATCCGCCTTGCGCTTGCCTCCGTTTCCATGACCCGCCGGTTTGTACTGCTGCTGTTTGGAGTTGCTATTCTTCCTTCCCTTCCCTGCTTCATCATCATCAGTCTCGGGATCCTTGGTACTGTCCGAATCAGCATACTTCACTAGAGCGGCCATGAGGGTTCCCATGTCATTACAGAACCGCTTCATGCGTCCCAATTTCAATTTTAAAGGCTCAAACCGGCAGTTGCCTTCCAGGGTTAAGATCGCAGAGTCAGCATTAATCCTGTCGGACGAGTGCAAAATTTCCGAAACGCGGCGCACCCAATGGGTCGTTGATTCTCCTTCCCCCTGGACACAAGCCGCCAGGTCTACTATGGACTTGGGCTGCTTACACGTATCCTTGAAATTCTGGATAAACCGGGCCCGCAACTGGGCCCATGAGCCGACAGAATTGGGCGGTAGGCTCTTCAACCAGGTACGAGCCGTGCCTTCAAGCATCATGGTGAAGTATTTTGCACACGCGGTCTCATCCACGTCTAACATCTCCATGGCCATCTCATAACTCTCTATCCACGCTTCAGGGGATAAATCAGCGGTGTAATTCGGCACCTTGCGTGGACCCTTGAAATCTTTGGGCAGGCGCACATTGCGTAAAGCGGGGATTAAACAAGGCACTCCCAAAGCGGATGCGACTCCTGGTCCGGCGAAGGTGGTAGGGCGAACCGGTGTAAGTTGACCCGCATCATCCTGTGCTGCTAACTCGGCCTCCCTCCGTGCCCGGGCCCGGTCCACCACATCCTGAGCATCGCGAACACCACCTGCCAGGTTATTGCCACGGGCCGCTTCACGGCCTCGCGCATTGCTCGATATGGCCGGTTCATCCAAGCGCCTGCTATAGCTCCGGCTTGGACGGGGCGTAGAGTGAATCCGATCACGGCTGTATGAATATGCTTCCTGCTGAATCAGCGCGGTCCGGAGAAGCTCCTTAACCCGGCGCGTCTCTATCGCTTGCGGAGAGTCCCCTTCAACTGGGATAGCCTCTAATCGCGCGGCAGCTGCAACAAGGTTGTCCATAGGATTAGAATAATGACCTGGGGGCGTCTGGACCGGCGGAAGAATCACAATGTTCTGCTGAGGAGGTTCCATCAGGCGAGGTTGGACCGTCCCCCCTGGTCCTGGTGCCTCAATCCGGTTTGTCTCCAGGTGCTGCGGCGGATTACTGGGTCCAGCTCCTGGAGTGTGAAAGAGATTCCGGGGATCAAACCCTAACGGCAGGCGTGATCTGTGCTTCCGCTTTAAGACCTCCTGTGATGCGTTCTGGTCAAGCATGAGCTTATAAGCCTGGGCGTCCAAAGCGGCCCGCTCTGCGGCCATCCTGTCTTTTTCTGCGGCCAGATCCGCTTTGGCTTGCACGATCTGCTCTCTCACCTTTGCAATTTCTGCATTATGGGCCTCCTGATCCGCCGGATTGTCCTCTGCCATAAGCGCGGCTAGTGCATCAAACAGATCAGATAGAACTTGAACCGGCGGGCGCACAAGGCCTCCTGCCCCTGCTGATCCGGAGAGCATCGCTGCGGCGGTCGAAGAGTGATTCGCCGCCTGTGTGCCGGCCATGAATATTCCAACCCGGTTGACCTGGCCTGGGGGGTCCGGAATACTGTCGCCATCGGAACAGCCCCTAACCTGGTCGTCTTGTAACTGGTATAGTGATTCGGTCTCTCCGGTCGAGGACTCGTCGCCGGAATAGACGACGGTCTCGCTACCGTGTTCTGACTCGTCCTCACGCCCTCCTCCGTGGATGACTCCAACGAAGGCACGCTTCACGGCCGGTTTAGCCTGGGTAGATCTCGCACGCTGAGCCGTCTCGACGAGGTCGATGCAGATGTCCGGCTCAGGCCCCGGCTCACCGATCTTGCCGATGAAAACGTGTATGCCACCAAAGGGGACCCGGTACCCGTACTCAATCGAATCGGCCTCGGGACCCCATCCTGCGTCGTCGATGTAGATCTTGCCACGACGACTCTTGGTCATCTGGCCCACAGCATAGCCTTCGAGTCCTTTGAGCTTGCCCTCCAAGATCGTCAAACCATCGTGCGATAGCCCCACGGTGGGCGCCAACTGTCGTGGATTTGTCACGGCAGATGTCCTAGCGAAAGGACTTAGTCGTGGAGCCATCGCTACGAGTTTACTTGAAGGGGTTAAAGCGGACACAAAGACACGAGGGTTTTATACTAGTTCGGCCCCTTCGATGAAGGTAAAAGCCTACGTCTAGTTGCGATGGAATTGATGTGGTCTCGATGGCTAGGGAGCAAACAAGCTTCGCCTAGACTCGAGTTGTCGTTCTCCCCCTGAACCGCCGCCGGGTCGTCCCCTTATATACACGGGTGACGCCCGTCGGTCCATAGAGTCCCAACCGGTCCATACTCGTATTCCGGTTGGTATCTCTCTGTTCCTAACTTACAATACAAGTTGCACATCAGGCCGGTTTACGGCTACAGGTTCTAAACCGGCTACAGGCCTTGGGCCTTCATCTGTTCATACCACTAATGAAGTTATCCCGGCCCAAGCAGGCCGGTTCACGCCTAGTGGTAATATCCCCAACAGTGCTGGACCATGAATTTCCAGAGGGATTCATGCTCGTAAACATAGAGGCATACGACGGAACAACAGACCCTGGGGTCTGGATTGAGGACTACATCCTTCACATCCATATGGCTCGAGGAGATGATCTCCACGCCATCAAGTACTTACCCCTCAAGCTCAAAGGGCCAGCTCCCTGAAAGCTCCTTTGGAAGTTGGGAAGAGCTCGAAGACGCCTTTCGGGCAAATTTTCAAGGGACTTATGTCCGACCTCCGGATGCGGACGATTTGAGTCATATAACTCAACAGACCGGAGAGTCAGCCCGAAAGCTTTGGAACAGGTTTCTTACTAAAAAGAACCAGATTGTCGACTGTCCGGACGCCGAAGCCCTTGCAGCTTTCAAGCATAGCGTCCGTGACGAATGGCTCGCCAGACACCTCGGCCAAAATAAGCTGAGAACGATGGCCGCATTAACAAACCTCATGACCCGCTTTTGCATGGGTGAGGACAGCTGGCTAGCCAGATGCAGCACCAGCGACCCCAGTACATCTGAGGTTAGAGATGGAAATGGGAAATCACGGCGCAACAACAATAACAAACGCCGGAATAAAGAAGATAGCACGAAGGGCACGACAATAAATGCCGGATTCAAAAGCTCTCGGTCAGGTCAAAAGCCGCCCCCTAAAGGCACCAGGGATGAATTGTCCAGCCTCAACAAAATTCTGGACCAAGTATGTCAGATTCATAGTACCCCTGGTAAACCTGCTAATCATACCCACAGAGAATGTTAGGTCTTCAAGCAGTCCGGCAAGCTCAACACCGTACATAAGGGGGAGGATACACCAAGTGAAGACGAGGACGAGCCCCCCAAGCAAGACACGGGGGAACAAAAGAAATTTCCACCAGAAGTCAAAACAGTAAACGTGTTACACGTGATCAAGGGAAAAAACAACGCGGCACCCCCAGGAAAATATACCCAAGTGCCTGTCACCGCGAAGCCCTGCCACTGGTCGTCTCAACCGATCACTTTCGACCATCGTGATTACTCAGCAAGTATCCTACATGCAGGATGGGCTGCCCTGGTATTAGACCCAGTAATTGGCGGATATCACTTCACACGAGTCTTGATGGACGGCGGCAGTAGCCTAAACCTAATATATCAGGATACAATCCGCGTGATGGGGTTAGACCCAACACAAATTCGCCATAGCAATACTACCTTCAAAGGAGTAACGCCAGGCCCAGGGGCTCATTGTACGGGCTCCCTCCTACTACAAGTTATATTCGGCTCCCCCGATAACTTCCGTCGCGAGCATTTAACTTTCCATATCGCTCCATTTCAAAGCGGCTATCAAGCACTGCTCGGACGAGAAGCTTTCGCTCGCTTTAATGCAATACCACACTACGCCTCCCTCACACTCAAGATGCCCGGTCCACGTGGCATCATTACAGTGCACGGAAATATCAAGCGATCTCTGCGCGCCGAAGAGAGTGAGGCTGCCTTGGCAGCCGCACACTAAAGGCGCCCGGACCAGAAAACGTCCAATAGGTCGTCAAGACCTCGGACACAACTAATCGAGTCTGAAGCCGCTACTTATACCGAATAAATGATCACACCCCTATTCGTCAATACAAGGGGCTCAACACGCGCAGACAAGTGGCAATTTCTTCTCATCTTGAATTATACATGGTTTCTTTAACAAACTATCTTTTTGCACGACAACTTTTCACCTAAATTCCTCTCTTTTACAGAGGATCATCGTGTACACCCGTCCACGATACGGCACAATGGAGACACAGGCACAGACGTGCAGCAGGGACCCGCTCCAAGGATTCTTTCTAGATTAAGACCCTGCGTAAACCTTTTTTACTGTCTCTTGTTGATACATATCCACCGTTGAGAAGGATGCTGACGTCTTGGCATGTGGCCACGCCAGAACAATGCACGTACCTGGACACAAAGGGCTTCTTACAAAGGCCATTATTTAGGCCCGGTTTATACCACAAAGACAGAACACCTTAGGGAGTGTTCGGCGTCGCGAGTTTGGCCCTATATGCATCAGCTCCGAATCATTGTCTTTGGTCAAATGTTGGGTTTGCCCGGCTCCAGTGTTTTGGTCCCTTACGTTCTGCTTTACCGGCTAAGGTAGCACCAGGAGAACTACTGCGACTGTGCCCTGGTTCATCCGGACGAGCACCTCAGTAGAGAAAGCCGAAAACTGACTGTCATGATATAGCGTGAGACTGGTCAACCACTCGATGACCTGTGGGAATGTTAGAATTCCTCCGCCTTAACGAAGGGCTGTTTTCCGGCCAGGCATGTACGCACCCGAGATCGGGAGAGTGCGGAGCCACTAGGGGCTATCTAGTAGCCCCACTGTCAAACTCCTATGGCTAAGTGAAAGTGCTAAAGCATTATAGTTCGGTTGCCTCGCTCGCTCCGCTATCACCTCCTTAATAGGACCAAGACGTTGGGTTAAGAGTGAATGCCTGTTTTTGCGAGCACCTCCGCATTATATGCGTGAGGGTTGAAGCCGACGACTGCAATCTTTCAGGTTATACATGTGTATACATAAACGGCTGCCCAGGAGGCATCATATTACTTTCAGGCAAAATTATAAGAATAGCCTTATAAAAATTTATAAAAGCATTTCGCTTACAATGAGATTACATATCACTCAAGCATAATATTTTTTGAGCACTGGGTCTCCATCAAACGAGCACCCTCAAGAACTTCTTCAAAGTAGTGCTCAGCAGCCCTTCGACCTATGGCCGAATCCTGCGCTGCAACAGTGGTAGCATCCATCTCCGCCCAGTATGCTTTAACACGGGCAAAGGCCATCCGTGCGCCTTCTATGCACGCCGACCTCTTCATCGCATTAATGCGCAGCACCACGTCAAGGAACTGCTGCACCAAGCTGAAATAGCTGTTCGGTTTTGACCTTTCCGGCCATAGCTGGGCCACAACAGACCCCATGGAAAGTCCGAACAACCTATTTAGTTCGGCCCATTCGGCTAATTGGTCAGTCAATGAAAGCGGACGCTCGGGAGAATGGAATTGTCTCCAAAACAGCTGTTCTACTTCACGGTCCATCTGACCCTGGAAATACTTGGCCGCATTGGCAGCGCTCGCCGCCAAATACATATATACATCCTCCGAACTCCACAGCCGATCCAGAGGGGCATACCCTGGATCTCTGAACTTCCTCCACGACATAAAGGATTTCCCAGCTACAATATCCCCGGCTTCGCGTAACTCCTCCTTCTTTG
The DNA here is from genome assembly GCF_018294505.1 of Triticum aestivum. Taxonomy (NCBI): domain Eukaryota; kingdom Viridiplantae; phylum Streptophyta; class Magnoliopsida; order Poales; family Poaceae; genus Triticum; species Triticum aestivum. The sequence goes on along the minus strand of NC_057797.1, from coordinate 117,820,504 downwards.
CCCTCATAGCAGAGCAGAGGTCCTTTTTCGTCGCAGCAGCCTTCTCAAGGTCTGATGCCTTCGCTTGGTTTTCCTTTTCAAGAACCCGGCAATGGTCGGTGGCGGCTTTTAATTCTATGGCCATCTTGGCCATTTGTCTCGGCTCTTGCCATGCGCGGCCTTCTCGGCTTGCAACTCTTCGGCCGCCTTCAAAGCAGCCGCATTACCCAACCTCGCTTGTTCCTTGGCTTGGGCAAGTTCTGCCCACAAGGCTTCAACAGTGGCAGCTCCATCTGCAGTCACAACATATTAAAGATACTGGCATCATGCCGCTCTTCGTATGTGGCCTTTACCAGATAATGACACTTACCTTGTGCCTCGTCAAGCCTTTTGTTAACAAGCTCGATGTCGGCGTCTGCCGCATCCAACTGCCGTTCTAAATGGGCAAATTCGCTAGTCCGGCTAGCCACTGGAGCTTCCATCACCTGCACATAGAGGCAGTATGGTTATTACCTGGGAATATGATCCTCTGTTCGCCGTCGTTTTCGACGACAACCAGAGTTTCAGGGGATACTATCTACACAGGGCACACCTAGCATGTGTAGGACTACCATACATTCTTTTACGTACCTCAAAGCCTGTCAGTAGACTCATAAAGCTTCATGCAATCCGCTTTCGGCGGACGATATTCTCTCCATCACCGTATTCATCATCACACGGTGTTCATCTGAGATGGCCGCTCGCCCCACCAACTCCCTCAGAGCATCCGATTGCACACTATACGGTGCTGGACTCTTTTGTCTGCTCTCTTCGGGAGCCAGACACTGGGAGCTTCGGGGGTCAATGGCATTGTCTTCCGGTCTCACCGGACTCAGAGAGGCCCTCCGCGACGACACTTCAGGGTCGCCCGCTTCGGGAGCGGAGGAGTCCGGAGGAGGCGTTTCGCTCTCCATCATCTCTGGAAGAAGATCCCCCGAAGACGAGCTCATTTGAGACGGGCTAAGGCCCGAACTGCAAAAATATATGCGGTGGTTATTTTCTTAGAAGAAAAAGATGGCATATCTGTACTACTAAAGTATTTCGGGTCACTTACGACTCGCGGGAGAATTGATCCCCCCGTGGACTTTGTGCGGCAAAATCGCCCCCCAAGGTAGGACCCTCTGTGGGAGACTTCTTCTCCCGTTTGGAAGCTTCGTCTTCCGAATCCCTGGGCGCAGTCCTTTTCCTCTTCTGGTCATCTTCCTTCATGGAGACGCTCGCTCCCTCGGTTAGAATGGGCAGCGTTGGGGGCCCGCGTCCACCCGCATTATCCTCCACAGTATCTTCCTTCAAGGGCTCCAGGCAAGGTGCGGTCTGGAGCATCTTTTCCAATACCAGATTTTCCAAACCCTCAGGGAGGGGGGCCGAACACTGAATCAACTTCGGCTTTGTTAGCCAGTCCTGTTCAAAAAGCGAACTCTCAGAAATAACTTCGTAGCAAAGGAGAGATAGTATGTTTGGCCGGAAGATGCCTTACCTGTTCGGCGGCGCGGTTACTACTTAGGCCAACGTCCTCAGTGATTTCCGGACACTCCACCTGAGGTCCAAAGAATGACTTGTACATCTCCTCATGCATTAGGCCGAGAAAATTTTGAATGGCACGCGGTCCCTCGGGATTGAACTCCCACATGCGAAGAGGCCGGCGTTTGCAAGGCTGGACTTGACGAACCAGCATAACCTGTATTACCGCAACCAAACGGAAATCTCCATTGAAGAGATCTCGAATGCGGCCTTGCAGTATAGGCACATCCTTGGCTGGACCAGCTCAGACCTCTGCTGATCCATGACATCAGCTGTGGTGGAGGGCCCAAGCGGAAAACAGGGGGGCCACCCACTTGGCACTTCTAGGAGCCGTGATGTAGAACCACTCATCTTGCCACAATTCAGACACCTCTGGGATGGAACCTTTGGGCCACGGAGCTGCCGTCATCTTACGTATTGAGGCACCTCCACACGCTGCATGTTGCCCCTCGATCATCTTCGGCTTCACTTCAAAGGTCTTGAGCCATAGGCCAAAGTGAGGGGTAACCCGGAGGAAGGCCTCGCACACGACAATAAATGTCGTGATATGAAGAAAGGAGTCCGGAGCTAGATCATGGAAGTCTAGCCCGTAGTAAAACATCAAACCCCTGACGAAAGGATCCAGAGCAAGGCCTAGACCTCGGAGGAAGTGGGAGACGAACACGACGTTCTCGTTGGGTTCGGGGGTGGGGACGGCCTGCCCTCGGGGAGGCAGCCGATGCAAAATCTCGGCGGTTAGATATCTAGCCTCCCTCAACTTTTTGATGTCTTCTTCCGTGACGGAGGAAGGCACCCATCGGCCTTGAAGGCTAGTTCCGGACATGACTGAAGGTTCAGAGCACCTGACCTGAACTTTGGGCGCTTGAGCTTGAGGTGGGGGAAGGATTCGATTGAGCACGGGAGGGAAAAATAAAAGCCTTGTCCCTTTATAAAGAGGGTGAATATCAAGCGTCCTCTCCGTGTCTGTTTGGACTTGCCTATAATCTAGGAGTCCTAGAAGCGGTTGGGTTACCCACGCCCATATTGATGAGAATCCCGGAATAAGGGGACACGATCTCTGCATTAACAAGACGTGCCAAGGAAACTGCCTCGCATGACGCAATGAGGTGGATAATGAAATGACTCAGATAAAGGCTTGGTCGTGGTGTGTCACACTACAGAATACGTCAGCAGATTAGATTTGTGTAAATATTATTCTCTCTAGGCAATATGTGGAAACTTATTTTGCAGAGCCGGACACTATCTTTGTGTTCAAAATCTTCTATGAAGTACTTGGAGGAGGAACCCGCCTTGCAATGCCGAAGACAATCTGCGCGCCGGACTCGTCGTCATTGAAGCCTGGTTCAGGGGCTACTGAGGGAGTCCTGGATTAGGGGGTGTCCGGATGGCCGGACTATACCTTCAGCCGAACTCCTGGACTATGAAGATACAAGATTGAAGACGTTGTCCTGTGTCCGGAAGGGACTTTCCTTGGCATGGAAGGCAAGCTTGGCGATACAGATATGCAGATCTCCTACCATTGTAACCGACTTTGTGTAACCCTAACCCTCTTCGGTGTCTATATAAACCGGAGGGTTTTAGTCCGTAGGACAACATACACAACAACAATCATACCATAGGCTAGCTTCTAGGGTTTAGCCTCTCCAATCTCGTGGTAGATCTACTCTTGTACTACCCATATCATCAATATTAATCAAGCAGGACGTAGGGTTTTACCTCCATCGAGAGGGCCCGAACCTGGGTAAAACTTCGTGTCCCTTGCCTCCTGTTACCATCCGGCCTAGACGCACAGTTCGGGACCCCCTACCCGAGATCCGCCGGTTTTGACACCGACAGCCGGCCTGAACCTCATCTCGCCCATCGTGATCAAAAGGTTGCAAATTCCCGATGGAGACCTCGAGGAAACGGGTACGTTTCAAGGGGTCAATCCGGGAAGGAGCCAGACGAAGGGGAAGGTCACATTGCCCGTGACATTTGGAGGTGAGTTGAACAATAGGACGGAAAGGATCGTCTTTGATGTGGCCGAGCTCCCCTTGCCCTACAACGGGATCCTCGGCCGCCTGGCACTAGACAAGTTCATGGCGGCGTCGCACTACGCCTACAACACGCTGAAGATGCCTAGGCCGATGACCGTCATCACCGTCCCCTCCGACAAGAAGGACGCGTTGATCTGTGCTGACCAACCCTATCGAGAAGCAGTTGCAGCAGCTGTCGCCAAGGCACTTGCTCCTTCAGTTGAAGCCCTGGGAGAGAAGAAGGAGACCGGCAAGACCTCTCGCACCCACTCCGGCAAGCGCACCTCTTCGGAGTGTTGTGCTACCATCAAGGACGTGCCCGAGAGCTCTACCAGCAAGAGCAAGAAATCTAGAGCTGCACCACCAGACACCAAGAGGGTGCCCGTCAAGGCGGATGGCACGGGAGGGGCTTTCACCATAAGCTTCAGCCTTGACAGCAAATAGGAAAGCGCGCTCGTCGCTTTCCTGCGGGCGAATGTCGACGTATTTGTGTGACAAGCATCCGACACCCCCGACGTTCCCAGGGAAGTGATTGAGCACCACCTTGTTGTCTGTCCCCATGCGCGACCCGTTAAGCAGAAGGTCAGGAAGCAAGCTTTGGAATGACAGGAGTTCATCACAGAGGAGATCAGAAAATTGGAAGCTGCAGGTTTGGAGACGGGAGTGCTCCATCCGACGTGGTTGGCCAATCCGGTGGTGGTGCGCAAGGCAAATGGGAAGTGGAGGATGTGTATTGACTACACATATGTCAATAAGGCTTGTCCTTAAGACCCCTTCCCTTGCCGCGCATCGACCAGATTGTTGACTCCATGGCCGGGTGCGATCTATTGTCATTCCTCGACGCCTACTCGGGCTACCACCAGATCTTCATGACAAGGGAAGATGAAGAGAAGACAACATTTATCACCCCATGTGGTACGTATTGCTTTTTACGGATGCCTTTCGGGTTGAAGAGTGCTGGCTCGACATTCGCGAGGGCAGTCCAGATTGGTTTTGAGCCCCAGCTACATAGAAATATGGAAGCTTATATGGATGACATAGTGGTTAAAACCAAGGACAAGGCGACCCTCGTACAAGACTTAGAAGAGACGTTTGCCAACCTACGCAAGATCAACCTCAAGCTGAACCCTGAGAAGTGTGTCTTTGGCGTCCCATCAGGAAAACTTCTCGGGTTCTTTGTGTCGCAGCGTGGGATCGAGGCAAACCCAGACAAGATCAAGGCTATTGAGCAGATTGGGGCACGCAAACGGATCAAGGATGTGCGCCAGCTCACTGGTTGTGTTGCCGCCATGAGCAGATTCGTCTCCAAGTCCGCTGAGCATGCCCTTCCCTTTTTAAAAATCTTGAAGAAGGCAGGCCAAATGGAGTGGACCTCAGAGGCTGAGGCGGTGTTGCAGGATCTAAAGAAATACCTTCCCTCTACGCCGATACTGGTTCGCCTAAACCACAAGAGCCGTTGCTGCTATATCTGGTGGCAACGAATCAAGTGGTCAGCGGCGCACTGGTGGCACAAAGGGAGGTCGATGAGGAGGCAGTGGCAACGGCAGGACCAGCGGATGGCAAGTCAGAGATTCCCCCAGCAGGGCCTAGTGCCGGCAAGGCGACGCCCCCGGCAGAGTCTGGCGCCATCGGGACAGAGCCCGCGCAGCCAAGTGAAGTGGTGCAAAAAAAGAAGATGATGCAGCACCCGGTTTACTTTGTCAGCTCCCTCTTGCAGGGGGCCAGGTCAAGGTACTCTGGTGTGCAGAAATTGCTCTTCGGCCTCCTTATGGCCTCGAGGAAGCTGCGTCATTACTTCCAAGCCCACGAGATCATTGTCGTCACCTGCCTCCCGCTGCAACGGATACTGCACAACCCAGATGCAACCAAAAGAATTGTGGAGTGGGCCTTGGAGTTATCAAGCTTTTGGTTGAAGTTTGAAAGCACTTTGACAATCCAGAGCAGAGTCTTGGCGGAGTTCATTGCAGAATGGACCTCAACGCCCAACGAAGAGATCCGGGAAACCGCTCTCCCCAGAAAGAAAGCAAGTCGCGACTTGATCATGTACTTTGATGGGGCTTTCTCGGTGCAAGGCGCTGGTGCCGGTGTGCTACTTGTCGCACCCACCGGAGAGCACCTCAAGTATGTGATCCAGATGCCTTTTCCCAGGGAGATGTCCACAAACAACACTGCCGAGTACGAGGGGCTGCTTGCCGATATCAGAATCATGGCAGACCTTGGGGTGAAGAGGCTCATCGTCAGGGGTGATTCGCAGCTTGTCGTCAGGAAAGTCAACAAAGATTATCAGAGTCCGTTGATGGAGGCCTACGTAGACGAGGTGAGGAAGCTGGAGGAGCGCTTCGACGGTATACAAGCGGAGCACGTTCCTCGAGCGGAGAACGACATCACTAACTACCTGTCAAAGCGCGCTGCATTCAAGCTACCTGTGAAACTAGGTACCTTTTTGTTTCGGTTAACTCAACCATCCGTTGAACCATCAACGGAGCAGAACAAGTGGAGGGAATCAGGCCCCGACAAGTACTTTCCCGCCGAGCCCCCAGGGGCCACCGGAAAGGGTGTTGCCACGGACTGAGCCCGCCAAGGGGCAGCTGGCTCCGGCAGGGCGCCGAGCCCTGGCCGTAGAGACGGCTGCCCCCTTGGCGGAAGAGATGCCTTTGGTCCTTGCCGTCGAGCCCCAGGCTCCGGCATGGGCACATCATACTGTCCGTTTCCTCCAGACAGGGGAACTTCCTAAGGAGCAGGAAGAAGCGAAAAAAGTAGCCCGTCGGTTTGCCTTGTACCAGTTCATCGATGACGTCCTGTACAGAAAAAGACCGAGCGGTGTGAAATTGAAGTGCATCCCCCGGGAGGAAGGACTAGAGCTGTTGGCAGAGAGACATGGAGGCATATGTGGCTCCCACATAGGGTCGAGGGCCATTGCCGGCAAGTCGTTCCGGCAAGGCTTCTTCTGGCCCACCGCCCTCCAGGATGTGACGGCACTAGTAACCAGGTGTGAAGCGTGCCAGTTCCATTCGAAGAAGCTTCATCAACCAGCTCAAGCCCTCCAAACAATCCCTCTCTCCTGGCCATTTTCGGTCTGGGGGCTCGACATACTGGGCCCTTTCCGTCGCGCTGTCGGGGGCTTTGCGTACTTGTACGTTGCAATCGACAAGTTCACAAAGTGGCCGGAGGTGGAGGCAGTGAGGAAGGTTACAGCACAGTCAGCCGTCAAGTTCTTCAAGGGTCTAGCCTGCCGTTTTGGTGTACCAAACAGGGTCATCACCGACAACGGCACATAGTTCACAAGCCACACCTTCATGCAATACATCCAAGACCCCGACAGCAAGGTCTGTTTTGCTTCCGTGGCTCACCCCCAGAGTAACGGCCAGGCGGAGAGGGTAAATGCTGAAGTGTTGTTAGGCCTGAGAATGAAGACTTTTGTCAGGCTGCACAAGAGCGGAAGGCGCTAGATTGATGAGTTGCCGGCGGTTCTTTGGTCGATCAGGACGACACCAAATCGAACCATCGGCCAGACACCCTTCGCCCTAGTATATGGCGCAGAAGCAGTTCTCCCCACAGAACTCATATACAGGTCACCTCGAGTGCTCGCTTATGACGAGTTTGAGCAAGAGCAGTTGCAGCAAGATGACGCAACGCTCCTTGAGGAAGATCGTCTTAGGGCGGCCGTGAGAGCAACACGCTACCAGCAAGCCTTGCGCCGCTACCATAGCCGCAAGGTTCATGCCTGAAGCCTTGAGGAAGGCGACCTTGTTCTTCGGTGCATTCAGTCGGCCAAGAATTCCAACAAGTTGATGCCAAAGTGGGAAGGCCCTTATCGGGTAATACGAGTCACCAGGCCCGGCGCAGTCCGCGTGGAGACCGAAGATGCTGTCCTAGTGAGCAATTCCTGGAACATCGAACATCTTCGCAAGTTTTACCCATAAGGCGCGGTTGCCGGGCCTCTCGGCAAACCACCTTTTGTAGAAGCCTTGCCGGCAAGGCATGTAACCCTCTGTACAAAGCTAGGCGCAGACCCTGAGCATAAATAAACGAAGCGCTGGCACCCTAAGTTATATCATGCATGCTAGGTTAAGTCTCTCCCTCGGTTAGGGTTGATATATAATGCTTAGCGGCGACTAACCCCTAGCCTAGAGGTTGAGTGTGCGTCTTTCTGTTCTCTTTGGTTCGCAGGGCACGCGGACACTTCTGCTGAGCCGTTTGGGAAAAAGAGGATGAACCGACGCTCCGGCCCCGGCAGGCCAAGACTGCCAGGGGCTGAAGATACAATGATCCAACCATGGCAAGCCAAGGTTGCCGGGGGCTGCGGATTCAGATAAGTCTTTCATCCCCCTGTTATGCATTTTTGTATGGAACTAGGACATATGAAACCCCATTTATATCCTTAAAACCACCGTGCTCCCCCTTTCCTGTACCCAAGAGCTACCTCCTGGGTCGGACTTTGGTAGTAGTCGTGGTGGCGAGGAGATGAGTGAGGGGCCTAACTCTACTTTGCCGCTGCCTCCGCCAAGAGCACGAGAACGGTCGACTGAAGTAGGGAGACGACAAGGCTTGTTGCCGGGCGACGATGTTTATCTTAAAAATAACAAGGATTCATCCTTGGCATGGGCCTCGCTCACGCACAAAGAACCCGACAAGCACCCCTTTTTCATTAAAAACATCCCATACAGGTACAATTTATACGGAATTAAAAACATAAGCAAGGGGATTACAAGTCTTAAAATTAACAAGTGCCCGCAGGCTTACAAAAAAGATAAGATGCCCGTAATCCTTTTCTTGTCCTTCTCCTCAGAAGGTGGAACAAGAGGGCAGGAGGGCGAAAAGAGCGCCTAGGCGAGGTGCGAGGAGCAGAAGGTACAAGGAGAACATCTTGGTGCCGGAAAAGGAGCTGGAAGACGAGGCAGCGAGCCGATAATATGCGGCGAAGGCGTCGGTGCCCGCGTACTCTGACTTGACGGCTGCCACCCGCCTTCTTCGCCCCCTCGGGCCCTCCTATGCCAGCTGCCCAAGGAGACGACGGGGAGCGCCCCAATGGAGAGCTTAACAAGGAAGGCCCTCGGTAGGCCGCAAGGCGTAAGGCGGGGCGGCGCGGTCAGTCGGAGACGAGGTCGACATGACCCCGCTCGACGCTCTTGTCGTTGCTGTCGCTGCCCTCCTCGTCGCTCCCGCTTGAAGAGGAATCTTCACCGCCGGAGGAGCTCTCCATGCAGCACTTCAAGCGAGTCTCGTGATCTCCAAAGCCTTGACAGAAAGCAAGATGCCCTCAGTTAACTTGAAGTAGAGGACAAGCCCCACCGTCAAGCTATGGATGCGAGAGAACATTTCCCATCCGCGGTGGAGGTACATGGCGTGAGGAGCGGGGAAGTCGACCCGCGTGCCGCCGTTCCCTCAGCCCTTCATGTGCAACCAGAGGGTCTGGGGTGGATCGTGCTCCATCTCCTGAGCAAACGCAGTAGGGAGACGGAGGCGGCGACGCTGTGGCTGGCGCACCCTGATGAAGAACTCGCGGGACTGGTCCCCGACGTGGTGCTCCGTCGGGGGAGGCATCGCTAGCGGAGGCGAGGCCGATGCGCCACCCCGTCCTCCTCTCCCCCGAGCGCCATGACGACCTCGGCCTTGCCCCCTCCCACTTCCCCTCGTGGCCGGTTCCGCCGCCATGAGCTCTTGGGGAGGAGGAACGCGCTGATGAGCAGCAACCCTCGCTGCCACCATCGAAGGGCCAGCGTTTCCTCTCGCCATGGCATATGAAGGAAGAAGTGGAGGTGGAAGGAGACGGATGATGGAAGAATGCAGAATGCCGCCCCTCCCCTTCTTATAAAGGGGCGGAGTCGGGGCTCGGTCGCCCCACTCGACCAATCCGGCCATCACGGGCGCAGGGAACCAGGACCGGCCCGCTGCCCCAACCAGTGACGACCCGGTTTCCCACCTCCACCTCCTGTCACCTACATGCGGGACACATGGAGAATGAGCAACATTAAAGGGACAGGCGAAGCAGCCGTACCCCACCCCGCGATCGTGGGGCGCGGGCACCTTGAAGACCATGACCCGAGTCCATCCAAGTAAATGGGTCGTGCCTCTGCGCCTCCCTCCTTTTATGGGGAAGGCGCGAGCCACCTCTTTACCATGATGTGCCGCATGCCTGCGGAAACCGCCCCACGCATGACCCCCACGTCACGCACGACCCTCCACGTCGCGCGTTCAACGCGGGTCGTGGGGATGCACAGCGGATGATAAGTTACTATGGTAAAACCCGCCCCACCTGCCCGCGCACTGTTTTGGGCCTAGCCCAACAAACGCGTTGTGCTTATGTGTGGCCCAGGCCCGGGGGCTCTTGTCGGTGTACAAAAGTAGGGGCTCTCCTTTTGACCCCTTTACCTGTGCATGGGCAGTTAGAGCCATGCCCCGCGGCCACACTTAGCAGGGCAAAGGAGAGAAGTCGTAGTGGAGCCAAAGCACAAGGAAACCAAGGCAATGCCAAGAGCAGAAGCGCGGGAGGGCAAGAGGGCGAGGTGGACTCCCTCAGCAAGATCCTTGCCGAGGCCCCCCCCCCCCCAGCTCCGGCAAGAGCCTTGCCGGGGCAACTTGCCCAACGCCAGCAGAGGGAGCCACCATTGAGCCCGACGGTTCCGAACGCCATCAACAACTGCGTGGGACTAGGGCTCGGGAGGCACCTCTGAGGTGTCATGCAGATCTTCGTCAAGACCATGGACATATGAGTTCAGATGAGGACCAGAAGATGGCATCCCTTGGTAGGATCCTTGTCGAAGAAATCCCCGAGACCCCCGGCAAGACCCTTGTCGGGGATGATGGCAACACCACGGCAAGACCCTTGCCGGGCCCCCGGCAAGACCCTTGCCGAGGGCATTAGCAGGGCCACTGCGAGGCCCGCACCAGCCAAGGCTCCATCGCTGTTCGCATGCAGCTGCCAGCCTAACCAACTAGACAGGCACCTGCATGGCAACATGCAGCTTCCAGGCCAAATCAGCAAGCACCCGCGTGGCAGCATGCAAGTCTTCATGAAGGCCCTACCAATGTGCCACCTCAGCTACTTGCCTGCCTACATGGCGCTGCATGCACCGCTAGCCTGGGCACGTGTCGAAGCGAGGCGGAGCAGCGACGGACGGGACGGGCCTCGTTCCCATCCCCGATAAAGCTAATGGACACCTACGCAGCACATTTAATGCGCTTTGTCCCGTAATACAGTGCGATAAGCTCGTGCACTGTAGGCCTTTCCACCTCCTGTGTGCCACTGTGGCGACCCCTTTTTTCTATAAAAGGAGGCCCGAGGCGACCAGGAGAGGGATTCGACTTTTTGGAACGGCGCAGCCACCGTAGTTAGTTCAAGAAGCTTAAGAACACTCAATACATCGACCAAAGCAGGAGTAGGGTTTTACGCATCCTCGCGGCCCGAACCTGGGTAAACGATCCGTGTGCTAGCTCCTAAACCTACTCTCCTGACGACCCCACGCCCGCCGACCATAGAAGGGATCTCAGTAATCCCATAGTTGTCGTTCCCACCGACAATAAGATTGAAAAACATCATCGCTTTGTGAAGTATGTGATAAGAAAGAGCTCCCCCTAAATTTGTGCATTATTTAAAATTTGCTTTTGAATGCAAATGCACAATCGATTAGGATCATGGGTTACTCTTCCATGTCACATACATCTTTGTGGAGCGCTCAAAATGATAGAAATTAAAAGAATGCATTCATCACCAAGCAAGTGAATGATCATATATGGAATATAAAGGATAGCATCATTCAACCAAACATTAATGTAGCATATGATCAACCACATGATCACATAAGTATCTCACAAGGACATAAGGACATAAAGTATCGCACACAAGCACACAAAAATTTCAACCAAAAGCAAGAGAGATAAAAGTAAGACACTCTCTCTCGAAGCCTATGATCTATACATATTTCTCCCCCTTTGGCAACAAGTTACCAAAAAGTTTGAAAATGCATAGTGTTATACGTCTCTTAGGCTTGGTCTTCGGGAGGTGGTGTAGATAGAACTCCAAGGATGAAGGCTTCCGACGATGTAGTTGGAGCTGATGGAGTGGGTGCTGGAGGTGGCACTGGAGCTGTAGCTGCTGGTGCTGACACTGAAGCTCTAGCATCTAAGACTGGCACTGCAGCAGACCTTGGACCTCATGGCACACGCTTAAAAGCATCAGTGGTTGCTTTTCCTCTCCTCTCCTCTCCTCTGCTTCCTCCTAAAGCTGCTCAACTGTAGTCTGAATCTCAGTCACCTTCAAATCAAGATCATAGAATTTTGTCTCCACAATCCTCTCCAGGCTCTCTCCTAATTCTGAGTCAGGGTGGCCAAGCCCTTCTCAATCCTCAGTGTAGCTTGAATCAGATAGCCTAACTGATCTTGCTTGCTCTTCAGGAAGACTCGAGATGCCTCTTCAACACTTGGCATCTGGGCAGCTTTCTCAGCCTTTTCCTTGGCTCTCTTCTCCTAGACTTGAGCTGATGATGGTTCTTCCTCATTCATCACAACAGTGTTGTCTTCAAACTCAGGATATAGAGGTAGATGCTCCTTGTCCAGCAAGTAAGTCCCTGTGCCCATCTTAGAGTTGATGAGCTCCTGAATATGTGGAGCATACCCACAACTCCTCTTTTGATCAGCAGCAGTCCTTTTGATCGTTTCTACAATCAAGCTCATCACTTTGAACTTCTGGGGAACATCAAAAATTTGCAGCATGTTGATGGAGTGTCCTCTGATCATCTTGTGATCTCCTAACTTGGGTAGCAATGTGCGCCTTAAGATCTAGTTAATGGTAGGCAGACCAGACAACAGATAGTGTACAGATCCAAGCATATGTGTTTACAAAGCTTTGTCAGGGATCTCCTTGTACATGTTTGCCATGGAGTTGTGGTCTTTCTTCTTGGTGGCATACACATCCAAGTCATATTCATGTTCTTTGGGGGCATTGATTAGCTTGGCCCATTCATCAACTGTGGACTGGTACCTGGTACCCTCAGACATCCAAACTATCCTCCCATCTGGATAGAAGTGGGCAGTGGAGTGGAACTGCATGATAAACTCATCATTCCATTTGGTGAGCTTTCGTCCAACGAATTCATCTACTCCACAAGCCTTAAAGCTTTCATACACTCCTGGGAAGTGATCTTCATTTTCCTGGATGAATTCCTAGTCCACCCATCTCATGTCACACACTATGGGCTTCTTGTCAAGCAGAATGGTTTCATAGAAATCTTGTTGTTCCTTTGTATGGAACCTGTAGTCAACTACAGTCCTGCTTCTAACAGCATAGGGATCAGACTGTCTCCATAACCTCAATCCTGCATCATTCCTGATGAGCATGTCCTCAGCAACCGAATGAGCATCATTGTGGTCAGGAATTTTAGGCTTCAACTTCCTCAAAACATGAGAATCATCATCTTCTTCTTTCAGCTTTAGGCACTGGGGCCTTGTTCTTCTCCTCGGCAGGTATACTCCTGGTGTTCCTCTTGGGCTTTGGGGGTTTCTAAGCAGCAACCTTGGGAGAAGATTTGGGCTTAGATGGAGCAACCCCTGACTTGATTGCATCTCCCATAAGCTTCTGAGCCTTAGGAGCTGGTGCATCATCCTCTTCCTCTTCCTCTTCTTCTGTACCTCTAATTATGGATGATCTGCCAAGCACTCTGGTAATGGTCTTCTTGACCCTTTCCTTCCTTTTCTTTCCTTCTCCAACTGTCTCTTCAGTTGGCTTGGAGGTTTCAGCAGTTGAGGCTCTGGCCTTAGACATGGGAATCCTCTTTGCTGGAGCCTTCTTGTGCATCCCTGGCTTTGTTGTAGCAGCTGAGCCATATTCCTTCTTCGTCACCTTCCTCTTGGAGCTGACTTTCTCCTCAACAGCCACATAATCCTCATCTTCAGAAGCTGAGGTCTTTTTCTTCCTTGTTCTGGTGGCTGCCTTGGCCAAGTTGCTTGGTGTGCTCCTACTACCATCATCAGAAGTGCTGGAGGGACTAGTGCCCTCACTCAACTGCACCTGTTCCTCTGACTTGTTCTGGCTGTCGCTCTGGTCAGACATTTCTGGAAACTTACTGACAGCAGACCCTGTGAATAGATATAGATGAGGTAGAGTGGATGAGCATCACAAAGTGCTGAGTTTTTACAAAAAGAATGACTTAAAAACTTAGTTTTAGTTCTTCACAGAAAGCATTTCGGATCTACCTACTTGTAAACTCGGTGATACCGAAGCAGCTTTTGGAACCTAAACTAGTGAACTCGGTCAGACTGAGTCACAGTTCGGTGGCACCGAGATTGCTAGGGTTTCACAAAGAATCGAACTCGGTCACACCAATTTGCAGTTTTCGGTCAGACCGAAAATGCAACTGCAATGGCCTAAGCCAAATCGGTGAGACCGATTTCCACAATTCGGTCGGTCCGAGATGAGTCCAGTGGAGACCTAACCCTAAATTTTCAAATCAAACCTAACTTAAGGGATGTTTTCAGTGGATAGATTGATTGCATACGTGGTCGTGATCATGGCAAGGTAATGTGCTACGAATCGGAGTTAAAGGAATAGCACAAAAGATCGAACTCATACCCTAATTCGGCGGAGTTCGCTATGGCGGCAACAGAGGGGCAGAAATCTGTTGACAGTGACGGAAACTAGTGGCGGGAGGTCACTGGCGGCTAGAGGACGATGCGGAGACCCGAGGCGACAGAGCAGGACACGCGCGGGCTGAGAGGTTTTGAAGGAATTTTCAAAATCTCACCCGTGGGTATATATATATATATATATATATATATCCCGACCCTGTCGGCGTGACCGAGTGGAACAACTCAGTGGAACCAAGATGCAGAACTGCAAGTGGTTACTGCAACTCGGTGTGACCGAAAAGTTCTAATCGGTTGCACCGAGATTGAAAACCTAGATCAACTTAGTGATCTCGGCATCACCGAAATGGATGATTCGGTCATACCGAAATGCACAAAGAGGTTTTGGAAGTTTAAGTCTATGACGAATCGGGGACACCGAGTGCTCCTCACACAGAGTGGTTCGAATCTGACTTGATCAAACTTTGTGATGTAGCATGAATAGAGTTTGAGACGAGAAAAGCATAGATAGCTAGAGGGAGTTCTTAGGCATTCTTGTTCGTCCATTTGGCAAAAGAGAAAAAGCCAAACAATCAAAGCAACAAATGGATGTCCTCGAATGATTAAAATATGCATCCAACATGCTCACACAATAAGATGACAAATGAAATATGTGACAAAGCATGCACAATCACTCTAGCATCTATCAAGCAATTTGGTGATGACTAGGTCATCTATATATGAGTATATTGACTTAGGATTCAAATGAGAACATTTGATCGTAGGTCATACTCATCGTTTAAGCACAAGTGGGGTTGCCACTTTTACATAAAGCATTGTTGTGTTCACACCATTAGAGTTGCTTTGGCTCAATTGATTAAAGTAAAGCTCCCCCTAGATGTGATATCCCCCCTAAGAGGGATGAACTAACCTTGGGTTTTGTCGATGATGACTTCATGTAGTTGAAGATGTAGATGCTCAATGTTGATGTAGATCATTTGGAGCAATCCATTAGAGTGAGTTGCACTTTCAATACCTACACGGGTTAGTCCCGCAAGGAACAAACAAGGATACCCATAGACATATAGTGATATTCACATGAGATGATGTCCATGAATGCATTAGGTTACCTTGTCCCTTGTCTTACCAACAAGAGGGTTTGTGACTCCTTGAACTAGTGCAAGATATGGAAGTTGTTTGCACTTGTCCTCGCCAAAATAATGAGTGAAGTATGTTGGCGGAGTCACCCTCAAGAACTCTCTAGTTCTTCTTCTTCGGGATCCACACCATCTTGATGGGAATCCTTGGAGTTGTAGTCGTACTTTATGAAGTAGAACTTGATGGAGTCTTGGGAACCCACTTGACCAAGGCTTTGGGAGCTTCTTCAAATGCATCAATCTCCTCTTGAAGCTTGTCCTTGCCTTTTTGCTTGTGGTCTGGTGGTGGAAGATCATCTTGAGCTTGTGTTCCTTGGAAAGAAGTAGGATCATACTTCTCTTGTTGAGGAACAAACTTTGTCTTGGGGTATTGATATTCTTCCCATTCAACTCCATTGGCATTGAACTTTCGTTCAAAACCAACACCTTGATTCTTCCGATGTCTTCCTTGCTTGCGTACAATTTCCTCAAATTGCTTACTTCCGACAAGGCTCTTGTAAACACCTTTCTCTATAATTCCCTTCAATAAGCTATTTTCTTGCTTAAGTGTAACTTGGCTAAGAGAATCATCAGTGGAATCAAGAGAACTACTAGATGCAACATCATTGGGTTTAGCATGATTATTGTTACTACTAGAAGAAGAATCTTTCTTACTCTTGTTGCTAGATTTAACTTGTGGCATGTAAGTAGACAAGAGTAAACGCTTGGCAATGTAAGAAGAACTTTTCTTGCGAAGATCATCATTGATCGCTTTTTAGAACCCATGCTCTTGCTCAAGGTTGAGCTTTTCGAAGCGTAACTTCTCATGAGTCTTTAAAAGCTCTCGATGATTTTCCAAGGTAGTTTCATGAGCTAACTTGAGAGTGTTTAGCTCTTTAGTTAGACGCTCAATCTCCTTCCTATCATCGTCATTCGTTTTGTCTTGATTAGCATGATTAATAGCAAGTTCATCATAGTTTTCATCACTAGAATTGTCAGCAAGTAAATCATCATCACCTAGCAAGTCATCTTCATCATTATTGAAATCAACATACTCGGGGTGTGATACCTTTGGGCCTTTAGTCATGAAGCATCTTCCAATTCCTTCATTTGGTTACTCAAATCTGTCGTAGGAGTTGGTTGACACAAGTGCTAGACCGGCAACACCTTCATCTTGAGTATATTCAGAGTCGGAGTGATAACTTTTCTCTGAGTGATCGTCGGAGTCGGAGTCGGATACCCATTCACCAACATGATCTTGATGTCTTCATTTTGTGTAGCTCTTTGATGACTTGTCCTTCCTTTCTGAATCCTTGCTTCTCCGTGATGTTCTTCGTTCATAACGGTCATCTCTACTCCTTCTCTCTCTTGGTGGTGATTCTTCTCTTCTACTTCTTCTTTTGTAGGGAGAATCTTCTCTTCTTTTGTAGGGAGCAGTACACTCATTGGAATAGTGTCCGGGTCTTCCACATTGTAGCAATTTCGCTCACGACTAGAAGATCTTTTGTTGTTGTAGGACCTTGACTTGGAACTTCTTTCCTTGCTTCTACTCTTGTAAAACTTGTTGAAGTTCTTCACCATTAGGCTCAATTCTTCATTGAAGTTTTGTTTCTCACTTGATGATGTGGGAGCGTCACATGAGGCTTTGTAAGCACCACTTGACCTGTTGTGAAGCTCTTCCTTGTCCTTGAGTGACATCTCATGAGAAACAATCCTTCCAATGACTTCCGTTGGCTTGAGATATTTGTATAATTGGGCATCATTTGGATCAATGTGCACACGGTATCATATTTTCCATCCAAGGCTCTTAGAATCTTCTTGATGATGAATATATCGGTCATCTCTTCACTTCCTAAGCCGGCAATCTCATTTGTGATGAGAGCAAGCCTAGAGTACATTTCAGCAACACCTTCACCATCCTTCATTTTGAACTTGTTAAGTTGACTTTGAAGCACATCCAATTTGGATTCCTTGACAGAGTCAGTACCTTCATGTATATCAATCAAAGTATCCCAAATTTCCTTTGCAATCTCAAGACGGCTGATTCTGTTTAATTCTTCGGGGCCCAATTCGTTAAAGAGAACATCACAAGCTTGAGCATTGTATTGCAACATCTTCAACTCTTCCGCATTAGCCTCACGGTTAGGTTCTCTCCCATCAAATAATTCACCTTGCAAGCCAATACACACAATAGCCCAAACGGCGGGGTTATGTCCAAGAATATGCATTTTCATCTTATGCTTCCAACTAGCAAAATTAGTACCATCAAAGTAAGGACCTCTACGGTGGTAATTTCCCTCACTAGACGCCATACTCTCCTAGGTTGTGAAACCAAGGCTATGATCACCAAAGCTATGGAAATCAAGGCAAATGGAGACCAAAGCTCTGATACCACTTGTAGGATCGGAAGTATGTCTAGAGGGGGGTGATTAGACTACTTGACCAAATAAAAATCTAGCCTTTTCCCAATTTTAAGTCTTGGTAGATTTTAGCAACTTACCACAAACAAGTAATCAACCTACACTTGCAATTCTAAGAGTATAGCAACGGAATGTAAAACAATTGCATATGAAGGTAAATGAAGGAGTTTGGAGGGAGCAAACACAACGTAGACACGGAGATTTTTGCCATGGTTCTGATAGGTGGTGCTATCGTACATCCACGTTGATGGAGACTTCAACCCATGAAGGGTAACGGTTGCGTGAGTCCACGGAGGGCTCCACCCACGAAGGGTCCATGAAGAAGCAACCTTGTCTATCCCACCATGGCCATCTCCCACGAAGGACTTGCCTCACTAGAGTAGATCTTCACGAAGTAGGCGATCTCCTTGCCCGTACAAACTCCTTGGTTCAACTCCACAATCTTGTCGGAGGATGATGTCTACTACACAACCTTCTCATTGTAGACGTTGTTGGGCCTCCAAGAGCAGAGGTTTGTAGGACAGTAGCAAATTTCCCTCAAGTGGATGACCTGAGGTTTATCAATCCGTAGGAGGCGTAGGATGAAGATGTTCTCTCTCAAGCAACCCTGCAACAAAATAACAAAGAGTCTCTTGTGTCCCCAACACACCCAATACAATGGTAAATTGTATAGGTGCACTAGTTCGGCGAAGAGATGGTGATACAAGTGGTATATGGATGGTAGACAATAGTTTTTGTAATCTGAAAATATAAAAACAGCAACGTAACTAATGATAAAAGTGAGCGTAAACGGTATTGCAATGATAGGAAACAAGGTATAGGGTTCATACTTTCACTAGTGCAGGTCCTCTCAACAATAATAACATAATTGGATCACATAACTATCCCTCAACATGCAACAAAGAGTCACTCCAAAGCCACTAATAGCGGAGAACGAACGAAGAGATTATGGTGGGGTACAAAACCACCTCAAAGTTATTCTTTCCAATCAATCTGTTGGGCTATTCCTGTAAGTGTCACAAACAGCCCTAGAGTTCGTACTAGAATAACACCTTAAGACACAAATCAACCAAAAACCTAATGTCACCTAGATACTCCAATGTCACCTCAAGTATCCGTGGGTATGATTATACGATATGCATCACACAATCTCAGATTCATCTATTCAACCAACACATAGAACCTCAAAGAGTGCCCCAAAGTTCCTACCGGAGAATCACGACGAAAACGTGTGCCAACCCCTATGCATAGGTTCATGGGCGGGACCCGCAAGTTGATCACCAAAACATACATCAAGTGAATCACGTGGTATCCCATTGTCACCACGGATACGCATGGCAAGACATACATCAAGTGTTCTCAAATCCAACTATAATAGCGAAGCTCGCGATACATCAAGATCATGTCACCTCAAGAACACGAGAGAGAGAGATCAAACACATAGCTACTGGTACGTACCCTCAGCCCTGAGGGAGAACTACTCCCTCCTCGTCATGGAGAGCACCGGGATGATGAAGATGTCCACCGGAGAGGGATTCCCCCTCGGGCAGGGTGTCGGAACGGGTCTAGATTGGCTTTCGGTGGCTACGGAGGCTTCTGGCGGCGGAACTCCCGATCTATTGTGCCCCCGGATGTTTTTAGGGTATATGGAGATATATAGGCGGAAGAAGTACGTCAGGGGGGCCACAAGGGGCCCACAAGGGTGGAGGGCGTGCCCAGGGTGGTGGGCGCGTCCCCCTACCTTGTGGCCTCCTCGAAGCTTCCCTTACGTGCACTTCAAGTCTTCTGGGCTTCTTTACTTCCAAAAATGAGTTCCGTGAAGTTTCAGGCAATTGGACTCCGTTTGATTTTCCTTTTCTTCGAAACCCTAAAACAAGGTAAAATCAGAAATTGGCACTGGGCTCTGGGTTAATAGGTTAGTCCCAAAAATGATATAAAAGTGTATAATAAAGCCCATAAACATCCAAAACAGAAGATAATATAGCATGGAGCAATCAAAAATTATAGATACATTGGAGACGTATCAGCATCCCCAAGCTTAGTTCCTGCTCATCCTCGAGTAGGTAAATGATAAAAACAGAATTTTTGATGCGGAGTGCTACTTGGCATAATTTTAATGTAATTCTTCTTAATTGTGGCATGAATATTCAGATCTGAAAGACTCAAGATAAAAGTTCATATTGACATAAAAATAATAATACTTCAAGCATACTAACTAAGCAATTATGTCTTCTCAAAATAACATGGCCAAAGAAAGTTCATCCCTACAACATCATATAGTTTAGTCATGCTCCATTTTCTTCACACAAGAATGCTCTCGTCATGCACAACCCTGATGACAAGCCAAACAATTGTTTCATACTTTAGTAATCTCAAACCTATAAACTTTCACGCAATATATGAGCGCGAGCCATGGACATAGCACTATGGGTGGAATAGAATATAATGAGGGGGTTATGTGGAGAAGACAAAAAGGAGAAAGTCTCACATCGACGCAGCTAATCAATGGGCTAGGGAGATGCCCATCAATTGATGTCAATGCAAGGAGTAGGGATTGCCATGCAATGGATGCACTAGAGCTATAAATGTATGAAAGCTCAACACAAGAAACTAAGTGGGTGTGCGTCCAACTTGCTTGCTCACGAAGACCTAGGGCACTTGAGGAGGCCCATTGTTGGAATATACAAGCCAAGTCCTATAATGAAAAATTCCCACTAGTATATGAAAGTGACTAAACAAGAGATTCTCTATCATGAGGATTATGGTGGTACTTTGAAGCACAAGTGTGGCAAAGGATAGTAACATTGTCCCTTCTCTCTTTTTCTCTCATTTTTTTGGGCCTTCTCTTTTTTTATGGCCTTTCTCTTTTTTTATTTTTTTATTCCTCACTTGGGACAATGCTCTAGAAAATTATGATCATCACACTTCTATTTATTTACAACTCAAGGATTACAACTCGATACTGGAACAAGATATGACTCTATATGAATGCCTCCGGCGGTGTACCAGGATTGCGATGATGCATGAGTGACATGTATGAAAGAATTATGAGAGGTGGCTTTGCCACAAATATGATGTCAGCTACATGATCATGCAAAGCAATATGACAATGATGATGCGTGTCATAATAAACGGAACGGTGGAAAGTTGCATGGCAATATATCTCAGAATGGCTATGGAAATGCCATAATAGGTAGGTATGGTGGCTGTTTTGAGGAAGATATAAGGAGGTTCATGTGTGAAAGAGAGTATCATATCACGGGGTTTGGATGCACCGGCGAAGTTTGCACCAAATCTCAATGTGAGAAAGGGCAATGCACGGTACCAAACAGGCTAGCAATGATGGAAGGGTGAGAGTGCGTATAATCCATGGACTCAACATTAGTCATAAAGAACTCACATACTTCTTGTAAAAATCTACAAGTCATCAAAAACCTCGGCACTATGTGCATGCTCCTAGGGGGATAGATTGGTAGGAAAAGACCATCGCTCGTCCCCGACCGCCACTCATAAGGAGGACAATCAAATAACACCTCATGTTTCAAATTTGTTACACAACATTTACCATACGTGCATGCTACGGGACTTGCAAACTTTAACACAAGTATTCCTAAAATTCACAACTACTCAACTAGCATGACTTTGATATTATTACCTCCATATCTCAAAACAATCATCAAGCATCAAACTTCTCTTAGTATTCAATACTCTATATGAAAATTTTACTAATCTTGAATACCTAGCATATTAGGATTTTAAGAAAATTACCATGCTATTTAAGACTCTCAAAATAATCTAACTGAAGCATGAGAGTTCATCTATTTCTTCAAAATAAAACTACCACCATGCTCTAAAAGATATAAGTGAAGCACTAGAGCAAATGACAAACTACTCCGAAAGATATAAGTGAAGATCAATGAGTAGTCGAATAATTATGCAACTATGTGAAGACTATCTAACATTTAATAATTTCAGATCTTGGTATTTTATTCAAACAGCAAGCAAAACTAAATAAAATAAAATGACACTCCAAGCAAAACACATATCATGTGGCGAATAAAAATATAGCTCCAAGTAAAGTTACCGATGAACGAAGACGAAAGAGGGGATGACATCCGGGGCATCCCCAAGCTTAGGCTCATGGTTGTCCTTGAATATTGTCTTGGGGTGACTTGGTAATCCCCAACATTAGGCTCTTGCCACTCCTTATTCCATAGTCCATCGAATCTTTACCCAAAACTTGAAAACTTCAGAACACAAAACTTAACAGAAAACTCGTAAGCTCCATTAGCGAAAGAAAACAAAACACCACTTCAAGGTACTGTAATAAACTCATTATTTATTTATATTGGTGTTAAACCTAATGTATTCCAACTTCTCTATGGTTTATAAACTCTTTTACTAGCCATAGATTCATGAAAATAAGCAAACAACACACGAAAAACAGAATCTGTCAAAAACAGAACAGTCTGTAGTAATCTGTAACTAACGCAAACTTATGGAACCCCAAAAATTCTAAAATAAATTGCTGGACCTGAGGAATTTATCTATTAATCATCTGCAAAAATAATTAACTAAATATCACTTTCCAAATAAAAATGGCAGCAATTCTCGTGAGCGCTAAAGTTTCTGTTTTTTACAGCAAGATCAACAAGACTTTCCCCAAGTCTTCCCAACGGTTCTACTTGGCACAAACACTAACTAAAACATAAAACCACATCTAATAAGAGGCTATATGAATTATTTATTACTAAACAGGAGCAAAAAGCAAGGAACAAAAATAAAATTGGGTTGCCTCCCAACAAGCGCTATCGTTTAACGCCCCTAGCTAGGCATGATGATTTCAATGATGCTCATATAAAGGGCAATAAGAATTGTAACATAAAGAGAGCATCATGAAGAATATGACTAGGACATTTAAGTCTAACCCACTTCCTATGCATATGGATTTTGTGAGCAAACAACTTATGTGAACAATAATTGACTAGCATAGGAGGGCAAAACAAGCATAACTTCAAAACTTTAAGCACACAGAGAGGAAATTTGATATTATTGCAATTCCTACAAGCATATGTTCCTCCATCATAATAATTTTCAGTAGCATCATGAATGAATTCAACAATATAACCAGCACCTAAAGCATTCTTTTCATGATCTACAAGCATAGAAATTTTATTACTCTCCACATAAGCAAATTTCTTCTTAATCGGAATAGTGGGAGTATCATAAGAGACTTGAATACTATAAATTGGTTCCACATTAAAAGAGTAATGTTAAGAAAAAGGGTAATCATAATCATGACAAGTTTTATAAATATAATCATCACTACTTTTTATAGCATATGTATCATCACAATAATTATCATAAGTAGGAGGCATGCTATCATCATTATAAATTTGCATATCAAAACTTGGGAGACTAAAAATATCATCTTCATTAAGAATAGCTTACCCAAGCTTGGGACAAACATTAATTGCAGCAATATATTCTCAAAAACATCATCTTCATCAAACAAATCATCCCCAATCTTGGGCCTTTTCATATCATAAGCATAATCACTCTCGTCATTAATAGTATGGATAGCACCAATAGTATAGCAATTATTATATTCTTCCAAGCAAGTGCCAAAAAGATTTTCAAGATCATAAGAAGTATCATTATCTTCCACAATTATATTTTCATGAGGCACAATAGTAATAGGAGCAGCATTATTTGGGGGGATATCTTTTTACCTCTCTTCCTTTTTCTTTTCTTCTTCTTCACCATATCATGTGTGGGTTCAATCCTCTTTTTGGAGCTCCTTATTAATGAGATTGGTTGAATAGGAGGCTCCTCCTCATTACCTGATTCATCATAAGAAATAATAGGAGGGTATTGGGAAGTCTCTTCCCTTTCATTAGTATTCTCTTCATCTTCTATTTGTTTTCTTCTCTTTATGTAATTGGCAATATAAAGATTTTCAATACAATTCACCACACAATACATATAAATTTCCTCTAGATCAAAACCAAGAAGTTTATAACGGGCAAATTCTAGAAGATGTTTAGTTATACGTTCCATTTCTTCGTAGCCCATCAGCAAACTAAGTTCATTATGATGTGCAAGGGAAATCAAGTCATCACAATTTTTAGACATGATACGATCATGAAACAATTTGCATTGGGTATTGAAATGATCGTGTTCATTGCAAAGCTCACAAGTATGGCCAAGATAATTTAAATTTTCAGCACATTCATCTAGCTCTTCTTGCAACAATTAGTTTCTAAGTGCTTATGCCTCTTGCAATATCTATCTTCCCTATTTGGTGTGTTCGTACAAACCCAATGTACTCCGCAAAAATTGACATGTTTATAGGAGACATTTTCATCATAACTAGTGCAATCATCATTAGTATCATGGATATTCAGAGAATTCGTACTAACAACATTGCAATCATGCTCATCATTCATTTAGTGCCAAACATTTTATAGATTTCTTCTTCTAGCACTTGAGCACAATTATCCTTTCCATCATACTCACGAAAGATATTAAAAAGGTGAAGCGTATGAGACAAACTCAATTCCATTTTTATAGTTTTATTTTATAAACTAAACTAGTGATAAAACAAGAAACTAAAAGACTCGATTGCAAGATCTAAAGATATACCTTCAAGCGCCAACCTCCCCGGCAATAGCGCCAGAAAAGAGCTTGATGTCTACTACACAACCTTCTCCTTGTAGACGTTGTTGGGCCTCCAAGTGTAGAGGTTTGTAGGACAGTAGCAAATTTCCCTCAAGTGGATGACCTAAGGTTTATCAATCCGTAGGAGGCGTAGGATGAAGATGGTCTCTCTCAAGCAACCCTGCAACCAAATAACAAAGAGTCTCTTGTGTCCCCAACACACCCAATACAATGGTAAATTGTATAGGTGCACTAGTTCGGCGAAGAGATGGTGATACAAGTGGTATATGGATGGTAAATAACAGTTTTTATAATCTGAAAATATAAAAACAGCAAGGTAACTAATGATAAAAGTGAGCGTAAATTGTATTGCAATGATAGGAAACAAGGCCCAGGGTTCATACTTTCACTAGTGCAGGTCCTCTCAACAATAATAACATAATTGGATCACATAACTATCCCTCAACATGCAACAAAGAGTCACTCCAAAGCCACTAATAGCGGAGAACGAACGAAGAGATTATGGTAGGGTACGAAACCACATCAAAGTTATTCTTTCCAATCAATCTGTTGGGCTATTCCTATAAGTGTCACAAACAACCCTAGAGTTCGTACTAGAATAACACCTTAAGACACAAATCAACCAAAACCCTAATGTCACCTAGATACTCCAATGTCACCTCAAGTATCCGTGGGTATGATTATACGATATGCATCACACAATCTCAGATTCATCTATTCAACCAACACATAGAACCTGAAAGAGTGCCCCAAACTTCCTAGCGGAGAATCATGACGAAAACATGTGCCAACCCCTATGCATAGGTTCATGGGCGGAACCCGCAAGTTGATCACCAAAACATACATCAAGTGAATCACGTGGTATCCCATGGTCACCACAGATACGCACGACAAGATATACATCAAGTGTTCTCAAATCTTTAAAGACTCAATCTGATAAGATAACTTCAAAGGGGAAACTCAATCCATTACAAGAGAGTAGAGGGGGGAGAAAACATCATAAGATCCAACTATAATAGCAAAGCTCGCGATACATCAAGATCATATCACCTCAAGAACACGAGAGAGAGAGAGAGATCAAACACATAGCTACTGGTACATACCCTCAGCCCCGAGGGAGAACTACTCCCTCCTCGTCATGGAGAGCACTGGGATGATGAAGATGGCCACCGGAGAGGGATTCCCCCTCCGACAGGGTGCCGAAACGGGTCTAGATTGGCTTTTGGTGGCTACGGAGGCTTCTGGCGGCGGAACTCCCGATCTATTGTGCTCCCGGATGTTTTTAGGGTATATGGAGATATATAGGTGGAAGAAGTACGTCAGGGGGCCACGAGGGGCCCACGAGGGTGGAGGGCACGCCCCCTACCTCGTGGCCTCCTCGAAGCTTCCCTTACATGCACTTCAAGTCTTCTGGGCTTCTTTCCTTCCAAAAATGAGTTCCGTGAAGTTTCAGGTCAATTGGACTCCGTTTGATTTTCCTTTTCTTCGAAACCCTAAAACAAGGTAAAAATAGAAACTGGCACTGGGCTCTAGGTTAATAGGTTAGTCCCAAAAATGATATAAAAGTGTATAATAAAGCCCATAAACATCCAAAACATAAGATAATATAGCATGGAGCAATCAAAAATTATAGATACGTTGGAGACGTATCAGAGGATCCCAAGTGACACCTAATCAATCTAGGAGACACCACTCTCCAAAAGGTAATAAATGGTGTGTTGATGATGAACTCCTTGCTCTTGTGCTTCAAGTGATAGTCTCCTCAACACTCAACTCTCTCTCATAGGATTTGATTTGGTAGAAAGATGATTTGAGTGGAAAGCAACTTGAGGAAGGCTAGAGATCAAGATTTATGTGGTTGGATTGGAATATCTTGACCTCAACACAAGTGTAGGTGGTTGTCTCTCAGAAAATATATGTTGGAAGTGTAGGAATATTTTGATGGCTCTCTCCATGAATGAAGAGTGGGTGGAGAGGTATATATAGCCTCCACACAAAATCTAACTATTACACACAAATCACCAAACTCGGTGGGACCGAATCATATATCTCGGTCAGACCGATTTAGTTCAAAATGTGAACATTAGGATTTTCGGTTGGACCGATATGTCAACTCAGTGGGACCGATTCCATTTGGGTTAGGTCATAACATAATCTCGGTGAGACCGATTACACAAACTCGGTGGGACCAATTTTGGTAATAGGCAAACAGAGAGTTGGTCAGGCAAACTCGGTGGGACCGATTCGCTGATCTCGGTTAGACTGAAACGTTACGAAGGGGAAAAAGAAGTTTGCATTGCAATCTCGGTGGGAACGATCGCTCATCTCAGTTGGACTGAAATGTTACAAAGGGAAACAGAGAGTTTGCAATCCCATCTCGGTGAGACCGAGAACCCTATCGGTGAGACCGAAGTGACTAGGGTTTCTAGCAGTAGCTATGTCAAGTGAACTCGGTGGCGCCGGATATAAGATTTTGGTGGGGCCAAGTCTGAATTTTGGTTTGGGACATATGTGGATATGAGAAAGTAGTTGAGGGTTTTTGGAGCATATCACTAAGCATTTTGAGCAAGCAACTCATTAAGCAACACCTCACCCCCTTTTAATAGTATTGGCTTTTCCTATGGACTCAATGTGATCTTGGATCACTAAAAGTAAAATGTAAAGTCTTGTGCTTTGAGCTTGAGCCAATCTTTTGTCCTAAGCATTTTGAGGGGTCCACTTTCTAATCCATGCCATGCCAATCATTGAGCTTTTCCTGAAATATTTATCTTCAAGTAGCATTAGCTCAATGAGCTATATGTTGTTAGGAATTACCAAAACCACCCAAGTTTAGTTGCACTTCCACGTAGGAATGCTTTGGGTGTATCAAACGTCACAATGTAACTGGGTGGCTATAATGGTGCACTACAGGTATCTCCAAAAGTGTTTGTTGGGTTGGCATGAATCGAGACTGGGATTTGTCACTCCGTATGACGGAGAGGTATCTTTGGGCCCACTCGGTAATGCATCATCAAAATGAACTCAATGTGACTAAGGAGTTAGCCACGGGATCATGCGTTACGGAATGAGTAAAGAGACTTGTCGGTAACAACATTGAACGAGGTATGGGGATACCAACGATCGAATCTCGGGCAAGTAACATACCGATGGACAAAGGGAATTGTATACGGGATTGATTGAATCCCCGACATCGTGGTTCATCCGATGAGATCATCGTGGAACATGTGGGAGCCAATATGGTTATCCAGATCCCGCTATTGGTTATTGGCTGGAGAGGTGTCTCGGTCATGTTTGCATGGTTCCCGAACCCGTAGGGTCTACACACTTAAGGTTCGGTGATGCTAGAGTTGTTATGGGAAATAGTATGTGGTTACCGAAGGTTGTTTGGAGTCCCGGATGAGATCCCAGATGTGATGAGGAACTCCAGAATGGTCTGGAGGTGAAGATTGATATATTGGACGAAGGGTATTGGAGTCCAAAATTGTTCTGGGAGTACCGGGTGACGACCAGCGTGACCCAAAGGTGTTTCGGAGGCCCCGACAAGCGTTGGGAGGGGGGCTTATGAGCCAAGGGGAGGGGAACACCAGACCACTAAGGGGCTGTGCGCCCCTCCCACCCCCTCTCACGTAACCTGGTAGGTGGGGGCACCTCCCCTAGGGCAGCCGCCCCTCCCGGCTTGGGGGCAAGTTTCCTAGGAGTGGGGGCACCCAAACCCATCTAGGGTTTCCCCTGTGGCCGCCGCCCCTCCCCTAGGGAAACCCTAGGGCGTCACCTCCTCCCCCTTCCCCTATATATAGTGAGGGAGAGAGAGGGCAGCCGCACCCCCTTCCCTAGCGCAGCCCTCCCCTCCTCCAACTCCTCCTCCTCCTCCGTAGTGCTTAGCAAAGCTCTGCCGGAGAACCACGAGATCCACCACCACCACACCATTGTGCTACCGGAGTTATCCCTCAACTTCTCCTCTCCCCTTGCTGGATCAAGAAGGAGGCCCGGGATGTACGTGTGTTGAACACGGAGGCGCCTTCCGTTTGGTGCTTGGATCGGATCTTCCGCGATTTGAATCGCCGCAAGTACGACTCCATCAACCGCGTTCTTGTAACGCTTCCACTTAGCGATCTTCGAGGGTATGAAGATGCACTCCCTCTCTCTTGTTGTTAGCATCTCCTAGATTGATCTTGGTGACATTTAGGGAAATTTTGAATTATTACTACGTTCCCCAACAGTGGCATCATGAGCTAGGTCTATGGATTCTATGCACGAGTAGAGCACAAAGTAGTTGTGGGCGATGATTTGGTCAATTTGCTTGCCGTTAATAGTCTTGTCTTGATTCGGTGGCATTGTGGGATGAAGAGGCCCGGACCGACCTCACACGTACTCTTACGTGAGACTGGTTCCACAAACAGACATGCACTTGATGCATAAGGTGGGTAGCGGGTGTCTGTCTCTCCCACTTTAGTCGGATCGGATTCGATGAAGAGGGTCCTTATGAAGGGTAAATAGCAATTGGCATATCACCATTGTGGATTTTGCGTAGGTAAGAAACGTTCTTGCTAGAAACCCATAATAGCCTTGTAAAACATGCAACAACAATTAGAGGACTTCTAACTTGTTTTTGCAGGGTATGCTATGTGATGTGATATGGCCAAAAGGATGTGATGAATTATATATATGTGATGTATGATATTCATCATGTTCTTGTAATAGGAATCATGATGAGTATGAAAACCAGCATGAGCCATAGGAGTTGTGTTAATTTATTGTATGACCTACGTGTCAATGAAAAACGCCATGTAATTACTTTACTTCATTGCTAACTGTTAGCTATAGTAGTAGAAGTAATAGTTGGCGAGACAACTTCATGAAGACACGATGATGGAGATCATGGTGTCGTGCCGGTGACAAAGGTGATCATGCCGCGCCTTGAAGATGGAGATCAAAGGCGCAAGATGATATTGGCCATATCATGTCACTTTATGATTTGCATGTGATGTTTGTCATGGTTACATCTTATTTGCTTAGAACGACGGTAGCATAAATAAGATGATCCCTCACTAAAAAATTTCAAGAAATGTGTTCCCCCTAACTGTGCACCATTGCGAAGGTTCATTGTTTCGAAGCACCACGTGATGATCGGGTGTGATAGATTCAAACGTTCGCATACAACGGGTGTAAGCCAGATTTACACATGCGAAACACTTAGGTTGACTTGACAAGCCTAGCATGTACAGACATGGCCTCAGAACATAAGAGACCAAAAGGTTGAACATGAGTCATATAGTAGATACGATCAACATGGAGAAGTTCACTGTTGATGACTAGTCCGTCTCACATGATGATCGGACATGTCCTAGTCGATTCGGATCATGTATTACTTAGATGACTAGAGGGATGTCTATCCAAGTGGGAGTTCATTAAATAATTTGATTATATGAACTTAATTATCATGAACATACTCTAAACTGTCTTTGCAAATTATGTTGTGGATTAAT
The DNA here is from genome assembly GCF_018294505.1 of Triticum aestivum. Lineage (NCBI taxonomy): Eukaryota > Viridiplantae > Streptophyta > Magnoliopsida > Poales > Poaceae > Triticum > Triticum aestivum. Next base: position 117,790,667 of record NC_057797.1, on the reverse strand, counting down.
AGCTCGTGCTTTAGCTCCTTGTTTTACTCCTAGAGAAAGACTGAGTTGAAAGATATTGTAAGCAATTGCGCGGACTAGGGCCATAGTCTCAGGATTGTCCTCACTGCTACACAGAAGGCTTTTGTCCTTGATGCACCGCTCGGTGTGCCAACCCCTCTGGCATCGTCTGTGGATGTTGTGAACATCTGGCAGACACATTCCAATGACTACCTGATAGTTTATTGCGCCATGCTTTATGGCTTAGAGTCGGGGCTCCAAAAGCGTTTTGAACGCCATGGAACATATGAGATGTTCCAAGAGATGAAATTGGTATTTAAGGCTCATGCCCGTGTTGAGAGGTTTGAGACCTCTAACAAGATCTTTGACTACAAGATGGAGGAGAATAGCTCAGCTAGTGAGCATGTGCTCAGAATGTCTGGGTACTTCAATCACTTGAGTCAAGTGGGAGTTAATCTTCCAGATAAGAGAGTGATTGACAAAAGTTCTCCAGTCACTATCACCAAGATGATAGAGTTTCGTGATGAACTATAACATGCAAGGTAAGATGATCCCGTAGCTGTTCGCCGTGCTTAAGGCCGTAAAGGTAGAGACCAAGAAGGAGCATCAAGTGTTGATGGTTAACAAGACCACTGGTTTCAAAGAAGGGCAAGGGCAAGAAGGGAAACTTCATGAATGGCAAGCCAGTTGCCGCTCCAGTGAAGAAACCCAAGAACCCAAACCCGAGACGAAGTGCTTCTATTAGGGGAACGGTCACTGGTAGCGGAACTGCCTCAAATACTTGGTAGATAAGAAGGCTGGCAACTTCAACAAAAGTATATTTGATATATGTGTTATTGATGTGTACCTTACTAGTACTCCTAGTAGCACATGGGTATTAGATACCAGTTCAGTTGCTAATATTGGTAACTCGAAACAAAAGCTACGGAATAAACGGAGACTAGCTAAGGGCGAGGTGACGATGTGTGTTGGAAGTGTTTCCAAGGATGATATGATCACCATCACACGCTCCCTCTACCTTCGGCATTAGTGTTGAACCCAGTTAAATGTTGTTTGTATTGGTGTCTGCGTTGAGCGTGAACATGATTAGATCATGTTTATTGCAATACGGTTATTCATTTAAGTCAGAGAATAATGGTTATTCTGTTTACATGAATAATACCTTCTATGGTCATACACCCAATGTGAATGGTTTATTGAATCTCGGTCGTAGTGATACACATGGTCCTAACATTGATGCCAAAAGATGTAGAGTTGATAATGATAGTACCACTTTCTTGTGGCACTGTCGCTTAGGTCATATTGGTGTAAAGCGCATGAAGAACCTCCATACTAATGGACTTTTGGAGTCACTTGATTTTGAATCACCTGACACATGTGAACCATGCCTCATAGGCAAGATGACTAAAACCCAGTTTTCTAGAACAATGGAACGGGCAAGTGACTTGTTGGAAATCACACATGCTGATGTGTGCGGTCCGATGAGTGTTGACGCACGTGGTGGATATCATTATTTTCTCACCTTCACCGATGAATTGAGTAGATATGGGTATATTTACTTAATGAAGCATAAGTCTGAAATGTTTGAAAAGTTCAAGAAATTTCAGAGTCAAGTTGAGAATCATCAGAACAAGAAGATCAAGTTCCTACGATCTGATCAAAGGGAGAGTATCTGAGTTATGAGTTTGGAAATCACTAAAGACAAGGTGGAATCGTTTCACAGTTGACGCCACATGGAACACCATAGCGTAATGGTGTGTCCAAACGCCGTAATCACACCCTATTGGATATGGTGCGATCTATGATGTCTCTTACCGATCTACCGCTATCATTTTGCGGTTATGCATTAGAGACAATTACATTCACTTTAAATAGGGCACCATCTAAGTCCATGGAGACGACACCATATGAACTATGGTTTGACAAGAAACCTAAGTTGTTGTTTCTTAAGGTTTGGGTCTACGATGCTTATGTCGATAGGCTTCAGCCATAAAAGCTCGAACCCAAAGCGGGAAATTGTGTCTTCATAGAATACCCAAACAAGACGTCTTGTGTATACCTTCTATCTCAGATCTAAGGGCAAAGTGTTTGTCGCTAGGAACATGTCCTTTCTCGAGAAAGAGTTTCTCTCGAAAGAATTGAGTGGGAGGAAGATAGAACTTGATGAGGTTGTTGAACCTTCACTTCAACCAGAGAGTAGCGCATCACAGAAAGATGTTTCTGTGGCACTTACGTCAGTTGAAGAGAAAGCTAATGATGATGATCATGAAGCTTCAAATCAAATTACTATCAAACCTCGTAGGGTGTGTACAACTTCCGAGTGGTAACCCTGTATTAAAGGTCATGTTGTTGGACAACGATGAACCTATGAGCTATGAAGAAGCGATGGTGGGCCGGATTCCAACAAATGGCTGGAAGCCATGAAATTCGAGATAGGATCCATGTATGAGAACAAAGTATGGACTTTGGTGGGCTTGCCCGATGATCGGCAAGCCATTGAGAATAAATGGATCTTTAAGAAGAACACAAACACTGATGGTATTGTCACCATTTATGGATCTCGACTTGTCTCAAAGAAGTTTCCGACAAGTTCAAGGAGTTGACCGTGATGAGACTTTCTCAATCATAGCGATGCTAAAGTCTGTTAGAATTATGTTAGCAGTTGCTGCATTTTAATTTACGAAATCTGGCAGATGGATGTCAAAACAAAGTTTCCTTGATGGTTTCCGTGAGAGAAAGGATGTATGTGATACAACTAGAAGGTTTTGTCGATCCTAAGGATGCAAAAAGGTATGCAAACTCCAGCGATCCTTCTAAGGACTGGAGCAAGCATCTCGGAGTTGGAACATACGCATTGATGAGGTGATCAAAGCATTTGGGTTTATACAAAGTTTGCAAGAAACTTGTATTTGCAAGAAAGTGAGTGGGAACACTACAACATTTTGGTAAGTATAAGTGGATGACATATTGTTGATCGAAAATGATGTAGAATTTCTGGAAAGCATAAAGGGTTGTTTGAATGGAGTTTTTCAAAGGAAGACCTGTGTAAAACTGCTTACATGTTGGGTATCAAGATCTACAGAGATAGATCAAGACACCTGATAAGACTTTCACAGAGCAAATACCTTGACATGATCTTGAAGGAGTTCAAGATGGATCAGTCAAAGAAGGAGTTCTTGCCTGAGTAGTATGGTGTGAAGTTATGACTTGAAGCTCGACCACGGCAGAAGAAAGAGAAAGGACGAAAGTCGTTCCCTATGCATTAGCCATAGGCTCTATACGATATGCCATGCTGTGTATTGCGATGTGCCTTGCCACGTGTCTGGCAAGGGGTATAAGAGTGATCCAGGAGTGGATCATTGGACAGCGGTCAAAAATTGTCCTTATGAATAAGGAAATGTTTCTCGATTATGGAGGTGATGAAGAGTTAGGTGTAAAGGGTTACGTCGATGCAAGATTTAACACCTATCCAGATGACTCTGGGTAGCAAACTGGATATGTATAGTGGAGCAACCTAGGGAGTCCTGGATTATCGGGTCTCCGGACAGCCGGACTATATCCTTTGGCCGGACTGTTGGACTATGAAGATACGAGATTGAAGACTTCGTCCCGTGTCCGGATGAGACTCTACTTGGCGTGGAAGGCAAGCTACGCAATACAGATATGTATATCTCCTCCTTTGTAACCGACCATGTGTAACCCTAGCCCCCTCCGGTGTCTATATAAACCGGAGGGTTTTAGTCCGTAGGACAACAGACAATCATACCATAGGCTAGCTTCTAGGGTTTAACCTCTTTGATCTCGTGGTAGATCAACTCTTGTAATACTCATATCATCAAGAACAATCAAGTAGGACGTAGGGTATTACCTCCATCAAGAGGGCCCGAACCTGGGTAAACATCGTGTCCCCTGCCTCCTGTTACCATCCGCCTTAGACGCACAGTTCGGGACCCCCTACCCGAGATCCGCCGGTTTTGACACTGACATTGGTGCTTTCATTGAGAGTTCCACTGTGTCGTCATCTTAAGGCTTGATGGCCCCTTCGATCATCGCTAGCGATGCGGTCCAGGGTGAGGCTTTCCTCCCCGGACAGATCTTCGTATTCGGCGGCTTCGCACTGCGGGCCAATTCGCTTGGCCATTTGGAGCAGATCGAGAGCTACGCCCCTGGCCATCAGGTCAGATTTGGAAACTTGAACTACACGGCCGACATCCGCGGAGACTTGATCTTCGACGGATTCGAGCCCATGCCGGACGCGCCGCACAGTCGCGACGAGCAAGACGTAACTCTGCCGTTGGACAGTGTTCGGGAGATCGCATCCGCAGCTACTCTGACCGTTAATCCGGAGCAAATCGCGCCATCCGAGAGCAGGGGGATAGACCCCGCCATGGAGGCCGCACTCTCAGCAGCGATAGAGCTATATACTGACTTCACCCCTTTTGAGAGCCGTGTCGCCGAACCACTGGATTTGACCCGGGCCACGGACTCTGAGCCGCCTACATCCGTGCCTATCGAATCCGACTGGGCGCCGATCATGGAGTTCATCTCCGCGGATATCTTTCAGCACTCACCTTTCGGAGATGTGCTAAATTCATTAAGGTCTCTCTCCCTGTCAGGAGAACCTTGGCCGAACTATGTCCGTCTAGAATGGAATGCGGACGACGAAGAAATTCGCTGCCCACCCACCACCCACTTAGTAGCCACTATCGATGACTTAACAGACATGCTCGACTTCAACTCCGAAGACATCAACGGTATGGACGACGATGCAGGAGACGAACAGGAACCACCGCCCTCAGGGCGCTGGACCGCCACCTCATCATATGATATATACATGGTGGACACCCCCAAAGAAGGCAATGACGACGAGACAACGGAGGATGACCCCTCCAAGAAACAACCCAAGCGCCAACGTCAGCGGCACCGCTCTAAGTCCCGCCACAGCAAGAGCAGTGATACTAGCACAGGAGATAATAACAGTTCGGATAGCGCCGAAGACAACAACAATCCCCTCCAGCACGATGTAGAGCTGGAAGATGAACAAGCTAGTCCTCTAGAGCAGGCAGCAGATGGAGAACCGGAGGAGGACAATTACATGCCTCTCTCCGAAGACGAGGCGAGCCTCGGCGACGACGAGTTTATCGTGCCTGAGGACCCCGTCGAGCAAGAGCGCTTCAAGCGCCGGCTTATGGCCACGGCAAATAGCCTGAAGAAAAAGCAGCAATAGCTTCAAGCTGATCAAGACTTGCTAGCAGATAGGTGGACCGAAGTCCTTGCGGCCGAGGAGCATGAACTCGAGCGCCCGTCCAAGAGTTACCCAAAATGCAGGTTGCTACCTCACCTCGAGGAGGAAGCATTGAAACCGCATTCACCAGTGTACGATGCGGCTGACCGGCCACTACGCGGCCGAGCCAGAGAGGCATTTCAGTCTGAAGTTCAGCCCGCACCCCGTCGCCACTCAATCAAAAATAATAAGGCCAGGGGTTACACAGAGGACCTGCGAGACATATTGGACAGTAAGGCAAAAATCGCAAGGTCAATATACGGGACACGAGCACGCGCGCCAACACGGGACGATGATCGTCGCGTCGGATACACCAAGAGTAAATCCGGCCGGGCCGAATACAGCAGACAAGACTCATACGAACTGCGTCGGGATATAGCCCGGCATAGAGGCGCCGCACAGCCCCTATGTTTCACTGATGAAGTTATGAATCATGAATTCCCGGAGGGTTTCAAACCCGTAAATATCGAATCATACGATGGCACAACAGATCCCGCTGTATGGATTGAGGATTTCCTCCTTCACATCCACATGGCTCGCGGTGATGATCTACATGCCATCAACTACCTCCCACTAAAACTCAAAGGGCCAGCTCGGCATTGGCTGAACAGCTTGCCAGCGGATTCGGTCGGCAGTTGGGAGGATCTGGAAGATGCATTCCTTGACAACTTCCAGGGCACTTATGTGCGGCCACCGGATGCTGATGACTTGAGCCACATAACCCAGCAGCCAGGGGAATCGGCCAGACAATTCTGAACACGGTTCCTGACTAAGAAAAACCAAATTGTAGACTGTCCGGATGCAGAGGCCCTAGCGGCATTCAAGCATAACATCCGCGACGAGTGGCTCGCCCGCCACCTCGGCCAGGAGAAGCCGAAGTCCATGACAGCCCTCACAACACTCATGACCCGCTTTTGCGCGGGCGAGGACAGCTGGCTGGCTCGCAGCAACAACACATCGAGGAATCCGGATACCTCAGATACCAAAGATGTTAACGGTAGGTAGCGTCATAACAGACTAAAACACCGCAATAACAGCGATAACACCGAAGATACGGCAGTCAATGCCGGATTCAGAGGCTCTAGATCCGGTCAGCGGAAAAAGCCATTTAAAAGAAATACTCCGGCTCCGTCCAGTCTGGATCGCATACTGGATCGCTCGTGTCAAATCCACGGCACCCCCGACAAGCCAGCCAATCACACCAATAGAGAATGCTGGGTTTTCAAGCATGCTGGCAAGTTAAATGCCGAGAACAAGGACAAGGGGCTGCATAGCAATGACGAGGAGGAGCCCCGGCTGCCGAACACAGGAGGACAAAAGCGGTTTCCCCCACAAGTGAAGACGGTGAACATGATATACGCAACCCACATTCCCAAGAGGGAGCGGAAGTGTGCACTAAGGGACGTCTATGCGATGGAGCCCGTCGCCCCAAAGTTCAACCCATGGTCTGCTTGCCCGATCACCTTCGATCGTAGGGACCACCCCACTAGCATCCGTCATGGCGGATCCGCCGCACTGGTCCTAGACCCCATCATTGACATATTTCACCTCACTCGAGTCCTTATGGACGGCGGCAGTAGCCTGAACCTGCTTTATTAGGATACAGTGCGAAAAATGGGTATCGATCCCTCGAGGATCAAACCCAGCAAAACCACCTTTAAAGGAGTCGTCCCAGGTATAGAGGCCCATTGCACAGGATCAATCACACTGGAAGTGGTCTTCGGATCACCGGATAACTTCCGAAGTGAAGAGTTAATCTTTGACATCGTCCTGTTTCGCAGCAGCTATCATGCACTGCTCGGACGGACATCATTGCAAAATTCAATGCAGCGCCGCATTACGCATACCTCAAGCTCAAGATGCTAGGACCTTGCGGGGTCATAACAGTAAGTGGAAACACAGAATGCTCACTCCGTACGGAAGAGCACACTGCGGCCCTTGCAGCAGAAGCACAAACCAGCATGTTCAGGCAGACCACTCATTCGGCATCACGGTCCCCGGACACCTTCAAGCAAGTCCAGAACAAGCTGCAACAGGATCGCCTGGCACGATCAGAGCTCGCCTAGCAATTCGGCCCCCGTCCAGTCCTAGTGAAGCAACGAAATCCATGCCGCGCGTATGTAACTACGCATTGAAAATACCATGGACATAGGCGAGGGCACGATCAGGACACACCCCGCATTGTGGCTTAATCACACTAGGGGCTGTATACCTTTGACATTCCTTTTCTCTTTCAGGGCCTAACTCTTTGGAAGCCCTTTCCGGCAGTACGATTGTCGGACACATTCCGGAAGCAACAACCAAGGCGCCAAGAAGCTAAGATGAACATGGGAACCGCCACTTGGTCTCTAGTAATAATTGATATACCCGCTTTTCACTATTTATGCATAGCTTGTCTTGGGATAGGACATTTCGAATTGTGCTAATTTTTGCTTATTGCACTACTTGTACCAAGTACGCTTCGACGTATCATTTAAATAGCAATGCATATCATTAATCTGTCATTGCATTATTTAAGTTTTTCTCTTTCTCTTATATGTCCATTTACGACAATCCGCACCCGCACGTGCGGGTACGGTCAGTTCGCCAGGGGTCCTCGTTTATCCCATAATACGACGCAAGAAGTCTGAAAACTTTCGACAGTGCGACACCCTGAACTTATAGCATTATATGCATCAGCTCCGAATCATGTCTTTGGTCAAATGTTGGGTTGCCCGGCTCCCATGCTTTGGTACCTTACGTTCCGCTATATCGGCTAAGGTAGCGGTGGGAGAACTACTGCGATTGTGTCCCGGTTCTTCCGGATGAGCACCTCAGTAGAGAAAGCCAAAAACTGACTGTCATGATAAGGCGAGAGACTGGTCGCTGTTCGAGAGGTCTCAAGTCCTTAAAGACCTTTTCCGCTTCGGGTGAGGAGTCGGCCTTGTCCGGCTTAGGCGTGTATAGCACCCCAAATTCGGCCCTCCGAATACCAGGGGCTTCACCAAAAATTTAAAATCATAGACTTCTATGGCTAAGTGAGAGTGATAAAGCATTATAGTCCGATTGCCTGGTTCCTTGCGCTGAACACCTCCCTTGAAGGACCCAAAATTGGGGTAAAGAGTGTTCAGGTTTATCCCGAACACCCCAGTACTAGTTACATGGGGATAAAAGCCGACGACTGGCCAACTCTCAGATTTTATAAACGGCCGCATAGAAGGTAATATTTTAAATTAAGAAAGCGTCGCATGGCGCAAACGAACTCGTTTCATATTACAGGATCACATGAGCATGTTCATTCAAAAATTACATCCTTGGCACACTCATCTGCCACTAAGCGGGAACCCTTTAGGACACTCTCATAGTAATTCTCGGGGCAGCGATGCTCCTTGCCCTCCGGTGGCCCCTCCATCACCAGCTTCACGGCGTCTAGCTTCGCCCAGTGCATCTTCGCCCGGACAAAAGCCCTGCGTGCACCTTCGATGCAGACGGGCCGCTTGATGACTTCAAGTCGTGGGCAGGCTTCCACAAGCCGCCTCACCAGACCGAAGTAGCTGCCGGGCAGGGGCTCGTCAGGCCACATCCGGACTATAAGGCCCTCATGGCCTGTTCGACCGCCTTGTGAAGTTCGACCAACTGCTTCAGCTGGTTGCTCAAGGGCACGGGGTGTTCGGTCCCAATATACTGAGACTAGAACAACTTCTCCGTTGAGCTCCCCTCCTCAGCCCGGTAAAACTCCGCGGCATCCAGTACACTGCGGGGAAGATCTGCAAACGCTCCTGGAGAGCTCCGAACTCGGGTAAGAAAAAGGAAAGTCTCCTTCATGTGCTTGCTTTGCATAATGAATGCCTTACCCGCTGCTATCTTCTTCACCGCGTCAGTCTCCTGGGGGGCCTTGTGGGCTTCGGCCTTGGCGCTCCGGATGCTTTCATGCGCCTTCGCAAGATCGGACTCTCGCATCTTGGAGTCAAGCTCCAAGGACTCGTGCTTTTTGGCGAGAGCCTCGAGCTCTTGCTGCACCTCACCTACTCGGGCTTCCTATTTCTCCCGTTCAATGCGTTCTTTGGCCGCTTTGTCTTCGGCCTTGGACAACGCCTTCCTCAGGGTCTCCACCTCGGTCGTGGCCCCTAACAAATCCATGATGATCCTATCACTTTACTCCCGAACTTATTTTTAACTATATAGACATGGGTATTTCTTACCTTTGCTCTCTTCGAGCTGCCTCTCGGTAAGGCCGAGCTCGTCCTCGGACCGCTTCAGGTCCTGCTTCAGCGCAGAGACCTCCGCAGTACGTGCGGCAGCGGCCAGCAGTGAAGCCTGAACATACACATAGACATACTCTAATTAGACTCCTGAGTTATCATCTGATCCTCTATTCGGCTTTTCCTCGCGAACGCCAAATAGAGCATCAGGGGCTACTATCTATGTGGTAATATTTTCTTATATTTTGATTGCTTACCTCAAAGCCTGTTAGGAGGCTGGCGCAAGCTTCGGTCAGTCTGTTTTTGGTGGACTGAACCTTCTCGACCACCGCACTCATAATAGTGCGGTGCTCTTCATCGATGGAAGTGTTGTGAAGCGCTTCCAGCAAGTTGTCCGGTGCCTCTGGTTGGACAGAGGACACCGACACGGATGGTTGGCCCCCCTTAACGGGGGACCGCCTGTCGGAGTCCGGAACCATCGAAGGTTCTGGCGCAGTGTCCGGCTGGGGGCCGAACTCGGAGCCCGTAGGGACCTCGCTCCCTTGGTACCCAGGGTCCGAGAAGTCGCCTCGAGGCGCCCCCAGAACCACCTCCCCTTGCCTCGATGCCTTTTGAGACAACACCTCATCATTGTCCATAGGGCGAGGGGTGGTAGCGGTCGAGAGAGAACCGTTCTTCATATCCGACGAGTCCAAAGAGCCACTCGACGAGTGTATGTCGCGATGAGCTCGGGACGGACTGCATAATCATGTTCGGCATGAGGAGAGGCAGTGTAATAAAACATACCACGAAGTGCTATGGTGCCCGGACACTTACGATTTTGCCAGGGGCTTGACCCTGGGCAGCCACTCGTCGCTGCAGTCGGCGGCCGTCGTGGCGCAGTCCGGAGGAAGGGTCCTTCCCTTCTTGGACCCTTCGGCCTCCCCGGTTGGGACGGCCTTCCTTTTGTTGTCTCCCCCGGCTGGGGGGGAGAACTTTCCTCTTCCTCCTCCTCGTCTTCATGGGAGGAGTGTGCGTCGGAGTCATCGGACGATGAGTCCAATACAACCTTGCGCCGGAGACCCTTTCAGGTCCCCGCGGCTTTCTTCTTGGTCTTCTTCACCGGCACCTTGTAAGGTGCCGGGGTCAGCATCTCTGTTAGGAGAGCTCCTGCAGGATCTTCTGGCAGGGGGGGCTGGGCAATCAAGCTGCTCCGCAGTCTCTATCTAGTCCTGTTAAAGGCATAGAAGCTTAGATCCTGCATATAACTAAACCGGGGCAAATAAATACCCTGCAAGATATAAAAACTTACCGGATTGGCGCGGCGTTTTGCGTTGAGTCCATAGTCCTCGGTGAGGGAAGGAGGAATCTCGGCGCCCTTGAACAGCACCCTCCAGACATCCTCGTGTGTCGTGTCATAGAGCTCCCGCAGCGTCTGGTGCTTGGCCGAGTCGAACTTCCACAGGTCGAATGCCCGTCGTTGACACGGGAGGATCCGGCGGAAGAGCATGACCTGGACCACGTTGACGAGCTTGATTTTCTTGCTCGTCATGTTCCGGATACAGGTCTGGAATCCGGTCAACTCCACCGAAGAACCCCAGGACAGGCCCTTCTCTTTCTAGGAAGTGAGCCGCGTGGGGATTCCAGATCGAAATTTGGGGGCCGCCGCCTAGTTGGAGTCACGCGGCTCAGTGATGTAGAACCACCCCGATTGCCACCCCTTTATGGTATCCACATAGGTGCCCTCGAGCCAGGTGACATTAGGCATCTTGCCCACCATGGCGCCTCCGCACTTTGCTTGTTGGACACCCACCACCTTCGGTTTAACATTGAAGGTTTTCAGCCATAGGCCGAAGTGGGGCTTGACGCGGAGGAAGGCCTCACACACGACAATAAACGCCGAGATGTTGAGGATGAAATTGGGGGCCAGATCATGAAAATCCAGCCCATAGTAGAACATGAGCCCGCGGACAAATGGGTGGAGGGGAAATCCCAGTCCACGGAAAAAATGGGTAAGAAAAAATACCCTCTCATGGGGTTCGGGCGTTGGGACGATCTGCCCCGCATTTGGCAGCCAGTGCCCGATATCCGCAGCCAGGTATCCGGCTTCCCATAACTTTTTGATGTTCTCCTCCGTCACCATCCACTTGCCTCCTGCTCCGGACATGCTTGGAGTGGTTTGAGAAGAAGAACGCGAGCTTGGGCGCTAGAGCTCGAGTGTGCGGGAATGGGTAAGCGAGGAGGAAGAAGGCGTGGGTGAAAAAAGTAAATCTTTGTCCCTTTATAAGGGCGGAAGAGGCGATGTGTCTCCCCACTTGCCTGGAAAAACTGCTTATTCCCCAGGCGTCGTAATTGATGGCGCGGTTGGGTTACCCACGTCCGTATTGATGAGAATCCCGTGATAAGGGGAACATGATCTCTGCTTTGACAAGACGTGTCAAGAAAACCGCCTCACAATATGTGCGGGGCTGGTTGAGAAAAGCGGTTCGAATAATAACCGGACCATGGCGTGATGTCATGCTATCAAAACGTGTCAACATATTAGATTTGTGGAAATATTATTCTCTCTACGGTTGTATGTGGAACTTATTTTGCAGTGTCGGACACTATCCTTGTATTCAAACTCTTCAATCGTGTATTCGGAGGAGGAACCTGCCTTGCAATGCCGAAGACAACACTGCGCGCCGGACTCATCGTCATTGAAGCCTGGTTTAGGGGCTACTTAGGGAGTCCTGGATTAGGGGGCCTCCGGACAGCCGGACTATATCCTTCGGCCGGACTGTTGGACTATGAAGATACGAGATTGAAGACTTCGTCCCGTGTCTGGATGGGACTCTACTTGGCGTGGAAGGCAAGCTAGGCAATACGGATATGTATATCTCCTCCTTTGAAACCGACCTTGTGTAACCCTAGCCCCCTCCGGTGTCTATATAAACCGGAGAGTTTTAGTCCGTAGGACAACAGGCAATCATACCATAGGCTAGCTTCTAGGGTTTAACCTCTTTGATCTCATGGTAGATCAACTCTTGTAATACTCATATCATCAAGAACAATCAAGCAGGACGTAGGGTATTACCTCCATCATGTAACATCGCAAATTTTCAATTTGGAATGTTATACACTAGATCATCATTGCATATCATATTTATTGCATATTGGTTGATCCTAGAAATTTTTGCAACTCAAGGACCCTCGGAGAGAGTTGGAGATTTCATTATTTTCATATTTGAGTTGTCTCAAATTTTGAAAATAGGACCATTTGATTTTATTTATTTTATCTTCAATTATTTCTAATATCAAAATATGATAGAGGGAATAAAATGACTTTCCCAAAATAAAGAAATATTGAGGATTTAATAAAAAAATTAAACAAGATTTTATTTGGTTTTGTTTGCTATTTTATTTGAATTTAGGAAAAATGCGTGTTTTTCAAAATTGCATTTAGGCCCCAAATAAATGTTCATCCTGTGCGGCTTGATTTTAGAAGCCGGGGTTATTTCTGGATTTTTGGAATCCGTTTAGTAGTCCTTTTGTTTTTTTTCTGAGCATAACTATTTAAAAAAACACAACCGACCTACGGGCCGTGTCTGACCCGGACACGAGGCCCGTCCGGCTTTATAAGCCGGGGAGGCCCAGCCGGAACCCCACCCCAAACCCTAGCCGCCCCAAGCCGGTCGAGCCGCCCGCCGCCGCCCGCTGCCGCCGCCCGCCGGAGCCGCCGCCACCGTCGCCGCCGGACCCGCCGCCCGAGGTTTACCTCGATCCCGCCGCCGTGTTTTTAGAAAAACCGTTCGGTTTTCCGATGGTTTTGTTCATTTTTTTGTTTCGGTTTTTTTAAATAGATCGGTTTTTCGGTTTATTTAATTAGTGAGTGTTCATCCGTTCGTTCGTTTTAACGAATGTTTGTCATTTTTCTTTTTCTTGGATTAAATTCGCGATTTTTCTGATGGCGATTTCTGATCCGATTTTCGTTTTAGTTTAACTTTTTGCTCGTTTATCGGAATCAGGCGATTCAAGCGCCTGGAGTTTCGTCTCGAAACCCTCTTTCCGTTTAACCAAATCAAACAAGTTTTTACCACTGTAAAAATTGCCCTAGATCCAGAATAGTAAACGAAGCTTGTTTCTTTTGTCGTTTTATCTTTCGTTGCTTCGTTCGATTTGATTCTTTTTGCCAACCGGAGTTCTTAAGTTGAACCTTCTGGTTAGATCTCTTATTTGAGTTTTACCTGTGCATTAGTTGAGTACTTATTGTATGCTTGTTTGTTTGCGATAGAGTACCCGGAGTGCGCCGCTTGCTACTTCGAATCGCTAGGTTTCCCGGATCATCAGCAAGGCAAGTAACACTTTGATCATACCTCCTACTACTCAGTTTTATTGTATTAGATCAATCCTTACACATTGCATGATTAGGATCTAATTAAATTGTGGGTTTGGGAAGTAGTTGAGGTAGTACCTATTACCTATGTACTGTCAAACCTTTGGGAGTCACTTCTATGTTTGCTTATTATGCCATGCTATGCTAGTAGACGTGGATTGGGTGAGTGTATCCATGACATATGTGAGATTGTTAATTAGTGGTTTATTTAAGGTGGCAACTTAAACACACATTTGGGTGGATTGAGGTACCTGGGTATTCCAGGATTGCCTGTTTTTCTTTATGGATCGCCACCCAGGCTCAAAGGGATCATGAGATTTTTCATGCTAGAAACTTCCGTGTGCAGCCACAAGCTATTATGGGCTCTAGCATAGTTGACTAAGTCATGCGAACTCTTATAGTGGTATACTAGCAGATGTAGGGGTTGTAGGTGGTACGGTCTACCCATCGTAAGGTGCTAGCGCTTCTAAAAGACTATGTCTCGGTCATCCGTCTTCTCAAACACCTTGTAGTGCGAGAAACCAAGCGGAGGCGATCGAGTATTGTGGGTAAAAGTGTGCAAACCTCTGCAGAGTGTATAAACTAATCATGGTTAGCCGTGTCCCCGGTTATGGACATCTTGAGTATCTAGTACCTAGATTATCATGTGAATCTCAACATGTTACTCTAAATTAATTCTGACGGGTTTGTTTAATGATGATGCTTAATTGGGATTGAGAATGCTGTCAACCATTCTCAATGTTTAACAACCACCATGATAGTTAAATAAATTTATTCCTTTGTAGTAGGAAAAATTGGCTTTACGCAAAACTGTAACCATAGAGCTTTCCACCAGCCAAATATGCATGTAGAATAGCTGTTTCATTCCATTACTCTCTATGTGTTACATTGCCAGCATATTCCATGTGCTGACCCATTTCGGGCTGCAACGTTAATGTTGCAGACTTTTCAGACGACGATTAAGGAGTTTTAGGTCGTGGTTCTATACCCAGTGATGCCGTTGGAGTTGATGGACTCACTTATCTTCCAAGCCTTCCGCTGTTATCGTTATTAGATGGCCTTAATCCATATCAATTGTAATAAGTTCTCTCTCGAGACACTCGATGTAATAAGTGTGTGATTGCTACTCCAGGGATGACACCGGAGCACAGAGATTGGACCGTTTGAGGTCTGGTCGCTACAAGATGGTATCAGAGCACACGCTGACTGTAGGACATGACCACTAAGCTAAAGACCTAGATCACTACTCACTCTCTTCTCTTCTGACTCCTCATCTTTTCTACTCTTTTAGGATGGCAGATGCAAGGAACAAGTTCACTCAACCGGATGAAGACACACCCTTTGGACGTCACTTGAAGGAAGTCAGTGGATACCTGAACATAGGAGTGCCAAGCTTCACCGGAACCTACAATGCCACATTACCTGAAGAAGAGCACTGGATGATTCAAGTTCAAGTTCCAGGAAGGACGTTCATGCCAGTCACTGAGCCCATAGAGTTTTCTTTTGATGCACCAACTTGGAATCTAGGAAAGAGCATGGCAGCTCACATCGCCATGGGACGCATTGGAGAAGTCTACCGCAATGATCTCAAAGATACTATCTACCAGATTTATGGGCGCCGAGATGAGCACTGGGAGATGATCAGCACCAGGAAGGATAGATCAATTGCAGCTTTCATCCAGGAGTTAAACCAGCACATTAGACGTCAGGAGAACCAGATGTGCGCCGACATGATAGACCTGAAGAAGGCAAAGATAAGAATCAAGGAACTGGAGGAAGAACTCAAGGCTACTCGTGAATATTATGAAGAAGAAATTGAAGTATTAGTGGATAAGAATGCCGACCTAACAATGAAGATCGAAATATTTATGGGAGGCCCTACACCGGTAGAAGAAGATGAAGAATCCAAGGAGATTCGCCCGGAAGACTACATAATCATCGACGACACCGACTCGGATCCGGATGATAGCGATGATGACTACGTTGATGAAGCTGGAGCAGATATCATGGAGTCTGCAACCGAAGAATATTTCTAGTAGACCACCTCATCAGTAGTAGTAGTCCACCATGTAAATATTATAGTCCGAGCACTTTTGCGATAGTTAGATCAATTGTATGCCCTTGTTTGATTGAATGAATGAAGTGAATTGTTTGCTTTTGCCTCATGTGCATATGGGTAGTGTTTTCTCTTTAGACCCCCTCTATTCTTAAATCTCATCTTTTCTAAACCCTCAGATGCCTCCGAGACGTGACCCCGAATTTACCTTTCCACCGGAGCTCACTCAGTTGATCCAGCAGCAGAACACATTGATGCAGTTGCTAGTCCAGAATCAGAATCAAGGGAACAACAACAACAACAACCCACCACCACCACTTGTTGATCACTTAGCCCGTTTTCTTAGGCTGAATCCGCCGGTGTTTTCCAGTAGCACCGAGCCGATAGTAGCAGATGATTGGCTCCGCAAGACAGCTAGAGAGTTGACCACAGCAGGATGCACGGATGCGGAGAAGGTGAAGTTTGCCGCACATCAGCTTGAAGGACCCGCAGCCTCATGGTGGGAGAATTTCACAGCCACTTTCCTTGTCGATACTATCACATGGGACCAGTTTTAGCAGGCTTTTCGTACTGCCCATGTTTCAGCAGGAACTATGGCCATGAAGAAGCGAGAGTTTCACAACTTGCGCCAAGGAGGACGGACAGTTGGCCAGTATGTGGAAGACTTTAGTAAATTAGCACGTTATGCCCCAGATGACGTTGCTACGGATGTAGCAAAGCAGGAGAAGTTTCTGGAAGGACTGAATGATGAGTTGAGCATGCAGTTGATGGTAGCAACCTTCAACAACTACCAGGAGTTGGTAGATCGTGCTCTCATGATTGAAGGGAAGCAGCAGCAAATAGGGAATTGCAAGAGGAAGTATGCTCAAGGAAAGCACAATTCAGGAGCTCAGCAGAAGCCTTGATTTACCCCTAGGCCGGTAGGACATCTTCAGCATACCCATGGAGGAGGTAGCTCGCACAATCACAATGGCCCCAGGAATGGTAATGGGAATGGAGGAAGCAACGGCCAGAACCGCACCAACCCATCAACCCCAGCCAAGAAAGACTTGAGCCAAGTCACTTGCTTTAAGTGCCAGAAGACCGGACATTATGCCAATGAATGTCCTGAATCCCAGAATGGGAATGGCAATGGAAGCTCTGGGAAGAAGCCGAACCCTTTCAAAAGGGGACATGTGAACCACGCTAATGCGGAGGAGGTTGAAGAGCAGCCAGATGCAGTAATTGGTAAGTTTTTGGTTAAGTCATTTACTGCACTCGTTCTTTTTTATACTGGTGCATCGCATTCATACATATCAAGGGGATTTGTGGATAAGTATAAATTGCCAACCCAAGCCCTTAGGTCACCCATGTTAGTAACCTCGCCTAGGACAGAATATATGGCTAGTCTATGGTGTGATCGGTTACCATTAAGGATTGGTAACTACGAATTCCCATCAGACCTAATAATGCTGGAATCCCAAGGATTGGATGTGATATTAGGCATGGATTGGTTGTCAAAGTATGAAGGGAATATTGAATGTGCCAGTAAATCAATTTTGCTTACCACCCCAGAAGGGAGAAGGATCAAGTATGTATCCCGACATGTGCCAAAGAGGACTCAAGTAAATTGTTTAACCGGAGTTGTGCAGGAGGAAGTAACAGTAGTGAAGGATTTCCCCGAAGTATTTCCAGAAGAGTTGCCAGGCATGCCACCGGATAGAGATATTGATTTTTTGATTGAGCTTTTGCCAGGCACAGGGCCAATATCAAAGATTCCATATAGGATGCCTGCAAAGGATTTGGTGGAAATTAAGAAGCAAATTAAGGAGTTACTGGATAAAGGTTATATTCGCCCAAGTTCTTCACCTTGGGGATCGCCAGTACTTCTAGTAGAAAAGAAGGATGGATCGTTAAGGATGGTTGTCGATTATCGAGGATTGAATGAAGTAACCATCAAGAACAAGTACCCACTACCGATGATCAATGATCTGTTTGATCGATTGCAAGGAGCTAAGGTATTTTCCAAGATCGATCTGCGATCAGGATACCACCAGTTGAAGATTCGGGAACAGGATATACCCAAGACGTCTTTTACCACCAGGTATGGGCTGTACGAGTATACCGTTATGTCATTTGGTCTGACTAACGCACCTGCATATTTTATGAACATGATGAACAAAGCGTTTATGGAGTTCTTGGATAAGTTCGTCGTAGTGTTCATTGATGATATCCTGGTTTACTCGAAGAATGAAGAGGAGCATAAGGAACATTTGCGTTTGGTTCTTGGAAAGCTCAGAGAACATCTGTTATATGCCAAGTTTAGCAAATGTGAGTTTTGGTTGAAAGAAGTTGGATTTCTCGGACACGTTATATCCGGAGAAGGTATAGCAGTTGATCCCACTAAAGTAGATACCGTGACCAAGTGGGAAGCACCAACCATCGTGGGAGAGATCCGGAGTTTTCTCAGACTCGCAGGATACTACCGGAGGTTTATTGAAAATTTCTCAAAGATTGCGAAGCCTATGACGGAGTTGTTGAAGAAGGATACCAAGTTCATATGGACTGAGGAATGTGAGGCTAGTTTTCAGGAGTTGAAGAAACATTTGGTTACCTCACAAGTGTTGATTTTACCGGATCAGACCAAGGATTATGAGGTGTATTGTGACGCTTCACGTCGAGGACTTGGAGCAGTGCTGATGCAGGAAGGGTGAGTTGTTTCATATGCCTCACGACAGCTTAAGCCTCATGAGTTGAATTATGCTACGCATGATTTGGAGTTAGCGGCCGTAGTGCATGCATTGAAGACTTGGAGACATTTTCTGATTGGTAACCATTGCGAGGTGTACACGGATCATAAGAGTTTGAAGTATATTTTCACACAGAAGGAGTTGAATCTCAGACAAAGAAGATGGTTGGAGCTCATCCAGGATTTTGATATGAAATTGCATTATCACCCTGGAAAGGCTAACGTAGTAGCTGATGTGTTGAGCCGTAAGAGCCACGTGAACACCCTAATGATGGGAGATTTGCCAAGGGAGTTAGCCGAAAATCTTTGAGAGCTATGTTTGGAAATAGTCTCGAGAGGCTATGTAGCACCATTGGAGATTCAGTCTACTTTGATGGATAAGATCAGAGAAGCTCAAAGGACTGACAAGGAGATTGCTTCTATTAAGGAGAAAATGAACAAAGGAAAAGCTAAGGGATTTCGTGAGGATGAGCACGATACCTTATGGTTTAAAGACCGTGTCTATGTACCAAATGATCCGGAGATCAGGAAGTTAATTTTACAAGAGGCCCATGATTCACCGTATTCGATTCACCCAGGAAATACCAAGATGTATTTGGATTTGAAGGATATTTTCTGGTGGACCGGAATGAAGAAAGATATTGCGGAGTATGTAGCAGTTTGTGATGTATGTCAGAGAGTGAAGGCAGAGCATCAGAAGCCAGCCGAATTGCTACAACCATTGCCGATACCCGAATGGAAGTGGGATAAGCTAGGCATGTATTTTATTACAGGATTACCCAGAACACGTTCAGGCTATGACTCGATATGGGTTGTAGTCGATCGCTTGACAAAGGTAGCTCATTTCATTCCAGTAAAGACTACCTATACCAGTGCAAAGTTGGCAAAGATATACATGACCAGGATCGTATGTCTGCATGGAGTACCAAGAAGCATTGTATCAGATAGAGGAACCCAGTTTACATCAAAGTTCTGGAATCAGTTGCATGAGACTTTGGGAACTAGACTGGAGTTTAGCACAACTTTTCATCCGCAGACAGATGGACAGACTGAGAGAGTCAATCAGATTTTGGAGGATATGCGAAGAGCTTGTGCGCTAGATTACAGATCTAGTTGGGATGAGAATTTTCCATATGCAGAGTTCTCTTACAACAACAGCTATCAATCCAGTTTGAAGATGGCCCCATTCGAAGCCTTGTACAGAAGGAGGTGCAGGACCCCATTGTCCTAGGATGAAGTTGGAGATCGCCAGTTGTTTGGACCGGATCTGATAAAGGAATCTGAACTGAAAGTGAAATTGATTCGTGACAGGCTGAAGGTAGCTCAGTCCAAGCAGAAGAGTTCTGCAAATTCTAAATGGAAGGAGACAGTTTACGAAGTAGGAGACGGAGTTTATCTTCGAGTATCTCCACCTCGAGGAGGTAAGCGCTTTGGAGTTAAGGGAAAACTAGCGCCATGTTTTGTAGGCCCATACAATGTTTTGGAGCGTATGGGAGAAGTAGCCTACAAGTTGGAATTACCCAAAGAACTGTCAGGAGTTCACGACGTGTTTCATGTATCCCAGTTGAAGAAGTGCCATGCAGAGATGGCTGACATACTGCTAAGAGATACGGTACCACTGGAAGCAATTCAGTTGGACAATGATTTGACCTATGAGGAGAAACCAGTTAAGATTCTAGAATATGCCAGTTGAGTCACCCGCAGCAAGGTTATCAAGTTTTGCAAGGTTCAGTGGAGCCACCACACGAAGGATGAAGCCACCTGGGAACGAGAGGAAGAATTGCTGAAAGACCACCCTCACCTATTTTCTAGCCAACCCGAATCTCGAGGGCGAGATTCATCTTAAGGGGGGTAGGTTTGTAACATCTCAAATTTTCAATTTGGAATGTTATACACTAGATCATCATTGCATATCATATTTATTGCATTTTGGTTGATCCTAGAAATTTTCGCAACTCAAGGACCCTCAGAGAGAGTTGGAGATTTTGTTATTTTCATATTTGAGTTGTCTCAAATTTTGAAAATAGGATCATTTGATTTTATTTATTTTATCTTCAATTATTTCTAATATAAAAATATGAGAGAGGGAATAAAATGACTTTCCCAAAATAAAGAAATATTGAGGATTTAATAAAAAATCAAACAATATTTTATTTGGTTTTGTTTGCTATTTTATTTGAATTTAGGAAAAATGTGTGTTTTTCAAAATTGCATTTATGCCCCAAATAAATGTTCATCTTGTGCGGCTTGATTTTAGAAGCCGGGGAAAATTTATTTCGGGATTTTTGGAGTCCATTTAGTAGTCCTTTTGTTTTTTTCTGAGTGTAACTATTATAAAGAAACGCAACCGACCTACGGGCCGTGTCCGACCCGGACACGAGGCCCGTCCGGCTTTATAAGCCCGGGAGGCCCAGCCGGAACCCCACCACAAACCCTAGCCACCCCAAGCCGCCGCCGCCGCCCGCCGCCCCGCGCCACCGCCGGAGCCGCCGCCGCCGCTGACGCCGGAGCCGCTGCCGTCGGACCCGCCGCCCGAGGTTTACCTCGATCCCGCCGCCATTTTTTTAGAAAAACCGTTCGGTTTTCCAACGGTTTTGTTCGTTTTTTTAGTTTAGGTTTTTTAAATAGATCAGTTTTCCGGTTTATTTAATTAGTGAGCGTTCGTCCGTTCGTTCGTTTTAACGAACGTTTGTCGTTTTTCTTTTTCTCAGATTAAATCCGCGATTTTTCTGATCACGATTTCTGATCCGATTTTCATTTTAGTTTAACTTTTCGCCGTTTATCGGAATCAGGCGATTCAAGCGCCCGGAGTTTCGTCTCGAAACCCTCTTTCCGTTTAACCAACTCAAACAAGTTTTTGCCACCGTAAAAATTGCCCTAGGTCCAGAATAGTAAACGAAGCTTGTTTATTTTGTCGTTTTGTCTTTCGTTGCTTCGTTCGATTTGATTCTTTTTGCCAACCGGAGTTCTTAAGTTGAACCTTCTGGTTAGATCTCTTATTTGAGTTTTACCTGTGCATTAGTTGAGTACTTACTTTATGCTTGTTTGTTTGCGATAGAGTACCCGGAGTGCGTCGTTTGCTACTTCGAATCGCTAGGTTTCACGGATCATCAGCAAGGCAAGTAACACTTTGATCATACCTCCTACTACCCAGTTTTATTGCATTAGATCAATCCTTACACATTGCATGATTAGGATCTAATTAAATTGTGGGTTTGGGAAGTAGTTGAGGTAGTACCTATTACCTGTTTACTGTCAAACCTTTGGGAGTCACTTCTACGTTTGCTTATTATGCCATGCTATGCTAGTAGACGTGGATTGGGTGAGTGTATCCATGACAGATGTGAGATTGTTAATTAATGGTTTATTTAACGTGGCAACTTAAACACACATCTGGGTGGATTGAGGTACCTTGGTATTCCAGGATTGCCTGTTTTTCTTTATGGACCACCACCCAGGCTCAAAGGGATCATGAGATTTTTCATGCTAGAAACTTCCGTGTGCAGCCACAAGCTATTATGGGCTCTAGCATAGTTGACTAAGTCATGCGAACTCTTACAGTGGTAGACTAGCAGATGTAGGGGATGTAGGTGGTACGGTCTATCCATCGTAAGGTGCTAGCGCTTCTGAAAGACTATGTCTCGGTCATCCATCTTCTCAAACACCTTGTAGTGCGAGAAACCAAGCGGAGGCAATCGAGTCTTGTGGGGAAAAGTGCGCAAATCTCTCCAGAGTGTATAAACTAATCATGGTTAGCCGTGTCCCCGGTTATGGACATCTTGAGTATCTAGTACCTGGATTATCATGTGAATCTCAACATGTTACTCTAAATTAATTTTGACGGATTTGTTTAATGATGATGCTTAATTTGGATTGAGAATGTTGTCAACCATTCTCAATGTTTAACAACCACCATGATAGTTAAATAAATTTATTCCTTTGCAGTAGGAAAAATTGGCTTTACGCAAAACTGTAACCATAGAGCTTTCCACCAGCCAAATATGCATATAGAATAGCTGTTTCATTCCATTACTCTCTATGTGTTACATTGCCAGCATATTCCATGTGCTGACCCATTTCGGGCTGCAACGTTAATGTTGCGGACTTTTCAGACAACGATTAAGGAGTTTTAGGTCGTGGTTCTATACTCAATGATGCCGTTGGAGTTGATGGACTCACTTATCTTCCAAGCCTTCCGCTGTTATCGTTATTAGATGGCCTTAATCCATATCAATTGTAATAAGTTCTCTCTCGAGACACTCGATGTAATAAGTGTGTGATTGCTACTCTGCTATAAATCCTTCAAGTACTATGTGGTGTCAGCATTACTGATCCAGGGATGACACCAGAGCACAGAGATTGGACCGTTTGAGGTCTGGTCGCTACACATCAAGAGGGCCCGAACCTGGGTAAACATCGTGTCCCCTGCCTCCTGTTACCATCTGCCTTAGACACACAGTTCGGGACCCCCTACCCGAGATCTGCCGGTTTTGACACCGACAGTAACCATTTGGAATAGCTCCAATTAGAGCATAGTAGCAACATCTACAATATGAAATAGAGATTTGCGAAGAACACACAGATATGAATGTTGCAGACCCGTTGATTGAAACCTCTCTCGTAAGCATAACATGATCAAACCCTAGAACTCATTGAGTGTTAATCACATGGTGATGTGAACTAGATTATTGACTCTAGTAAACTCTTGGGTGTTAATCACATGGCGATGTGAACTAGACTATAGACTCTAGTAAGCTCTTTGGGTGTTAGTCATGTGGCGATGTGAACTATGAGTGTTGATCACATGGCGATGTGAACTAGATTATTGACTCTAGTGCAAGTGGGAGACTGTTGGAAATATGCCCTAGAGGCAATAATAAAATGGTTATTATTATATTTCCTTGTTCATGATAATTGTCTATTGTTCATGCTATAATTGTATTAACCAGAAACCATAATACATGTGTGAATACATAGACCACAACATGTCCCTAGTAAGACTCTAGTTGACTAGCTCGTTGATCAATAGATGGTTATGGTTTCCTGACCATGGACATTGGATGTCATTAATAATGGGATCACATCATTAGGAGAATGATGTGATGGACAAGACCCAATCCTAAGCATAGCACAAGATCGTGTAGTTCGTTTGCTAGAGCTTTTCTAACGTCCAATATCATTTCCTTAGACCATGAGATTGTGCAACTCCTGGATGCTGTAGGAATGCTTTGAGTGTATCAAACGTCACAACGTAACTGGGTGGCTATAAAGGTGCACTACAGGTACCTCCGAAGTGTCTGTTGGGTTGGCAGGAATCGAGACTGGGACTTGTCGCTCCGTATGACGGAGAGGTATCTCTAGGCCCACTCGGCAATGCATCATCATAATGAGCTCAGTGTGACTAAGGAGTTAGCCATGGGATCATGCTTTATGGAGCGAGTAAAGAGACTTGCCGGTAACAAGATTGAACGAGGTATGGGGATACCGACGATCGAAGCTCGGGTAAGTAACATACCGATGGACAAAGGGAATTGTATACGGGATTGATTGAATTCCCGACATCGTGGTTCATCCGATGAGATCATCGTGGAACATGTGGGAGCCAATATGGGTATCCATATCCCGCTATTAGTTATTGGCCGGAGAGGTGTCTCGGTCATGTCTGCATGGTTCCCGAACCCGTAGGGTCTACACACTTAAGGTTCGGTGACACTAGAGTTGTTATGGGAAATAGTATGTGGTTACCGAAGGTTGTTCAGAGTCCCGGATGAGATCCTGGACGTGACGAGGAACTCCGGAATGGTCCGGAGGTGAAGATCGATATATTGGACGAAGGATATTGTAGTCCGGAATTGTTCTGGGAGTATCGAGAGACGACTAGCGTGACCGAAAGGTGTTTCGGAGGACCTGACAAGCGTTGGGGGCCTTATGGGCCAAGGGGAGGGGGCACACCAGCCCACTAAGGGGTTGTGCGCCCCTCCCACCCCATCTCACGTAACCTGGAGAGGTGGGGGCGCCTCCCCTAGGGAAGCCGCCCCTCCCGGCTTTGGGGGCAAGTTTCCTAGGGGTGGGGGCGCCCAAAGCCATCTAGGGTTTCCCCTATGGACGCCGCCCCTCCCCTAGGGAAAACCTAGGGTGCCTCCTCCTCCCCCTTCCCCCTATATATAGTGAGGGAGAGAGAGGGCAGCCGCACCCCCTTACCTGGCGCAACCCTCCCCTCCTCCAACTCCTCCTCCTCCTCCGTAGTGCTTAGCGAACCTCCGTCGGAGAACAACGAGCTCCACCACCACCATGTCGTTGTTCTGCCGGAGTTCTCCCTCAACTTCTCCTCTCCCCTTGCTGGATCAAGAAGGAGGAGACGTCCCCGGGCTCTACGTGTGGTGAACGCGGAGGCACCGTCCGTTCGGCGCTTGGATTAGATCTTCCGTGATTTGAATCGCCGACTCCATCAACTGCATTCTTGTAACACTTCCGCTTAGCGATCTTCAAGGGTATGAAGATGCACTCCCTCTCTCTCGTTGCTAGAATCTCCTAGATTGATCTTGGTGACACGTAGGAAATTTTTGAATTATTACTATGTTCCCCAACAAGTTTATGTTGCCAAATCAAGATAGAGACAGTTCAAATCATATCTATTTAAGACAGAGCAGCATAGATAAAATATAAGTGTGGGAAACTACACAGCAATAACAACACTTGTAATGTGCATGTCATGAGAACATAACTATTTATTCAATTGAAACTGAAATCAACATAGAGCAAGTTACATCAGCAACCACGTTAAAGAAACAGGTTTAAAACATACTTGTTGTGCCATTGGGGTTTCAATTGAATCCTTCAAATTTGAGATTAGTTCATACGAGTAAACACAGTGATGCAAGAGCAAAGGAGTATGAAACATAGCTACGGAACCTGACCTGAGAACAATTCTTCTTCTTCCTTAAGCGTTAACTTGGGGTTTAGAGTGGTGGTCCTCGTGCTTTGGGCACTGCAGTTGCCTTACTAATTGCTCGTGTTTGGGTGCTGTGTAGTGGAGACGGTGTTGTGTCAACTGGAACTGAGTTACTATCTGCTGGGGTTGGGGTTAGAAGGGGTGTAGCTGGTTCTCTGTCCAACTGGGTAGGGGTACAATCTGCGTGAGTCTAGGTTATGCATGGTGGGGCTGGTTCTTGGGCAAGTACAACCATGGTTCTATCTACATCGACAAGTAGCATGATCTTTTGTGAAGACTGTGTTTTTACTCCCACATATACTGCCATCACCCCCTCCAAATCAAATGGCTGATAAACAAGAAAAGTAATTGAATGTACAGACATTGTAAGATAGACAGGTGCAATGGATAGTAGGGAAGAAAACAGGGCATGGAATAATTCACATTTATGTTGTCTAACCAAACAGAATAGCATGACATAGTTTCACATATATGATGGCTAATTAAACAGGATAGCATGACACAATTTCACATGTATGATGGCTAACTAAACAGGATAGAATGGCGTACTTCAAAAATATGATGACTATGTAAACATGATGACATGATATAACTATACGATGTGTCTATTAAAGTGGTTGGCATGCCATAATTCACAAACATGCAGTCGATGGAAACATGATGACATGATATAATTCACGGATAGAATGACATAATTCAAAATATGATGACTATGTAAACATGATGAGATGATATAACTATATTATGTCTTTAGAAAATGGGTTGGCATGCCATAATTCAGATACATGTTCTCTATGTAAACATCATGGCATGATATAATTCAAATATATGATTTGTATACTAAGCAAGTGAGCAGAGGGCAATTGCATATATGATATGTCGACTAAGGAGATGGCATTTAATATTGTGTATATGATGTGAAACTAAGCATTGCAAGACAACATATGCATGATATGAGTAATATAACCCTGCCAAGTTTGAGCGTACACCTCAGGGGGATAATAGGATTGGTCATCTGCCTCTAAATCCTCCTTTGAGGAGCTATCTGTAACCAAGAAGATATCTGCTTCAGCAGGTAGCATTGTCTGCTCTAAAGACCTTGTTTTCACTCCAAATTTCTCCATCACCAATTCAAATGGTTGATGCACAGGAAGAGCAGTTGAATATACAAAAATTGTCGACAAATTCAATGAGTAATACAAAAAAGGATGGTATTATATAATTCACATATATGACGCTTGGCTAAACAACATGTCATTGCATACTTCACATACATAATGTCTTGCAACAAGATAGCATTGCATAATTCACATATATAATGTCTTGCAACAAGATGGCATTGCAAAATTCACATACATGGTAATTAGATACTACACAGGTGGCATTCAGACAAAGCATGTGTAAACTAAGCAAATGACATGCCAATGCAAGACACCATATGCACGATATGAGAAATATAACCCTGCCAAGTTAGAGCATGCACCTGGGGGGGAATAGGACTGGTCAGCTATCTCTGAATCCTCCTCCGAGGAGCTATCTGTAACCAGCAAGACATGCGCTTCGTGAGATAGCATTGTTTGCTCTGAAGACCTTGTTTC
Organism: Triticum aestivum; assembly: GCF_018294505.1. Lineage (NCBI taxonomy): Eukaryota > Viridiplantae > Streptophyta > Magnoliopsida > Poales > Poaceae > Triticum > Triticum aestivum. The sequence goes on along the minus strand of NC_057797.1, from coordinate 117,763,517 downwards.
CACTCCAGATTTTTCCATGATCGTGTCGAATGGCTGATGCACAAGAAGAGTAATTGAATGTATTAAAATTGTTGACAAATTTAATACGTAGTAAAAAATGATGGCATGATATATTTCACATATAAGATGACTGGATAACCAGGGTGGCATTGCAAAATTCACATATATGACGCCTGGCTAAACAAGATGACATTGCATGATTCACATATACGATAAGGAAACTAAACAGATGGCATTCACACAAAGCATGTCTAAACTAACTAGATGACATATTTGATGTATAAAGTAAGCAATGCAAGGCATCATGTGCATTATATTACCAACATTAGCATCCCAAGTTAGAGCGAATACCTTAGGGGGTAAATAGGAGTGGTCTTCTCCTTCTGAATCCCCCTCGGAATAGTTATCTTCCTCTTGATTACAATCCGAAATGGGTGGAGGGGGGGCGACCTTTGCGCCCACCATGGAGCGACGTCTGCATGAAATTTTATTGCCACACAAGGCTCATCTCGTTTTCTCTACATGTTTAGTTCCATTGTGTACAATAACTGACATGCATAGGAATAAAACATAGTTAGATTATGTAAGGAGTGCATGCACAAATCCATAGTGATGGTAGCAAACTATGGATAGACCCAAAACCAATGATAGAAGGCAGATAATAGCTTTAGTTAAAAAATACAGATAATGTCTCCTTTAATGTTTGTTTCCACCCAACAGGGAACTCATAGTAGACACCTGAGATTAACCAGATAGTAGACATATAGTATTGATTCCTGCCCCAATATGTACCCCACAACCATTTAAAAACTCAAGTTTGAGCATTAGTTTGGACTTGACTAGGAGTCTAATAGGTGAACAGGACGATAAAGTAGCATGTCATCATATTAAGCGATGCATAACGTAAGCAGACACAAAAGAGTGCGACCTCTCTTGCGGACCCGTGTAGTCCTCAAGGTCATCTGCTCAGGCGATGATGGTAATGCAGTTGTTGTGGCTGCCGGCGGCGAGAAGAAGATATGAGGCGGCGAAAGACAGTCTAGAGAGCGGATCCCTGTTGTGGTGAACCCTTCCTTTGTTGGAGCAGCTGAGCCGGGGTGGAACATAGAGCAGCAGGAGCGGGACAAACCACACAAGGTTTTCTTTGACACATATCTGTAACAGAAGTAATTCTATAAGGGCTTGTTTGAATTTGAGGATTCTAACAATGCAGGGATAGCAAATACACAGGAATAGGATAGGAATGCACGTGCAAAATAGAGAATTTAAAAATATAGGATTTCTGCCAATCTGGGTGTTTGGTTCACAAGAATTGGAAGATCACGGGATGCAAAGAAGCATGATGAGATTAAGTCAAACCACAAAAAAGCACGGTTATAATGCTATTATGTTACTATCTCTTAGTCTTGTGCTTCATGAATAGGAATTTGAAAAGGAGGACAAGTGGATATTAAAATTCCTACAGTTTCTCTTTCAAGGAGACACTAAAGGAACAAATCCTACAGTTTTCCTTTGCTCCATTCCTTCGAACCAAATGCATGAATAGTAGTACCATAGGAAACTTTCCAATTCCTATGTTTTTTCTTCACTTTTCCTTTCAAGCATTGGCGATTCTAGTAGGCAGGCTTGAGCAGGGAAAAGCCTACACTCAAAAAAAGTTTTTGTGATACTTTTACTACTTTGGACCAAGGCCATTGCCCTACTAGCTCAACTACCAGGCTCATCTACAAATGCACAGCTCAAACGCATAGAGATAAATAATGATGGCGTTTAAGAGAGTCCATCACGGATAGCTAAGTTGCTTGGTACCTCACTACTTGTCATATAGTAGGAGAAACTAATCATATTTCATGTTACTACATGTGCTCAGTGGACTATATATATATATATATATATATATAACATGAAGAGTAAAACAGAGATGCAACAAGTGTACAACCTCTTTGATGAATTCATGTCGATCTCAGCGTGATTGGGTTGGTCGGTGAGGATACTCCAGCTGATTTGGCTGTCGGAGAAGGGGAAGAATATCTTAGGCGTCTGGAGATGGAGCCCAGGGTCACTGCTCCATTGTGACGGAGGGTTTCGTTGTTGGAGAAGCCCCGATGAGTTGTACAACGGCGAGGCTGAAGCAGGACAAGAGAGACAACGTTAACCTGAGTGGAATTCTAATAGCATCTCCAATAGATGACGTAAAATACATAACCCCAAAGTGCTAGATGTAAAATACATCAACCGCTCATCTCTGAACTTAACTGTTGAAACTGAATTTAACTGTCAAAACTGACTTTTGCTGTCGAAACTGAATTTTACTGTCGAAACAGAACACACTAGTAGCAGAAAAGTAGTAGCAGCAGCAGCCACGCCCAGAGCAACGGCGCGTGCGAGAGCCGGGGCAGCTGGTCGTGTAGCAGCATCTCGGGTAGCAGCTGCAGGGGCACGAGAGAGAACAAGATCTGCTGCTCGTGCAGCAGCAGCGCGCGCAATAGTAGAGCAGCAGTGCAAGCAAGAGCAAGAGCGAGAGCAGCATCACAAGCAATGGAAAGAGTGAGAGAAGTAGCGTGAGCAAGAGCAAGAGTATACCAGGTAGGGGACTGAGAGCAAGAGCAGAGCAGCAGCGTGAGCGAGAGCCAAAGCAGCAGCTCCTGCTGATGTGGATGTCGCTACAGAGGGAGCGACGCCGTGGAGGAAGTGGCCGGCGACGCCGCCGTGGATGGAGCCGCGCCATGTCGGCTTAGGACCGAGCGCGGGCAGCACCTTGAGATCGAATCAAGAAGAAAATGCGGCGATTAGTGTAGAACCTCTTTGGTGGCCCCGATTAGGCCTTAGCTTCATCCGAGGAATCGGTGATGATGCTGCTCTTCCGGTGGTGCGGGTGAAGATGGCAGTGTAGGAATGGAGGTGGCGCGAAAGACGAGGGGAACATCAGGGCAGCTCTTTGGAGGTGGAGGACGAGGTGGCTAAACAGGCGTTACGACGAGATCGACGACGGATCCTCATCCAGTGCGATGGATGAGGGACGTCGAGGTGTTGCTATGGACGACATCGTCGGGGAAGAGGCTCCGGCGACATGGTGGATGGAGGAGGGTGTGGGGCTTCGCGGGTTTTCGCGGCCTCGGTGTACGAATGGGTGTGCGGATGGGATGGAAGGGGGGACCATGGCTTAGGGACGCACTTGTACGAAATGTGGGGTAAGTTACGAAAGTACCGCCACCGATTTGAGGTAGGCGGTTCTTTCGGTTCAGGGGTATCACGGGCATTTCGCGTGTCGGGATTTCGTAGGAGGTGGGAGTTTTTGCGCGCATTGTAATTTTGAGATAGCAAGGCGTGGGTTGAGATGGAGGGAATTTTCGGAGCACAACGAGACAAAGATATATCTTAAATATTTCGGGGTAACAAGGCATGGGTTGAAGATGCGGGAGTTTCCCAGCACGATAGACAGAGATGCTAGTTTGAAATATTGGCATAACAAGGCGCGGCTTGAAATTTCAGGAGAACAAGATTAACGTGTACAAACAAAAGACAATTCGCACCTCATCAGTAGAGAGAGACATGTCATGTTTTACTATACTAGTTGACTCGTTCTGTCAAATGGCGCAGAGACCTGCTAAAGACACGTCGATGAAAATAGTTTCATTTTGCAAGGGCATATTCGATATTGGTAGTAGTTAGCCCATGTGTTAAGTCATAAGTACTATATTGAAAATATGTTTATCACACTGAGAAACCTGAGTTTGAAAAAAACTTATTTCTATAACATGAATAGACCAGCTAAGGAAGCATTTTTTAGTTGCAAATATGGTTATCACACTGAGAAATCTGAGCTTGAATTTT